>NC_036648.1:7136441-7204324 GCF_002806865.2 Cucurbita pepo subsp. pepo | reverse complement strand
TATATATTTATTTATTTATTTATTTATTTATTTATTTATTTTACCCTTGAAAAGTTTTATTAATACTAGAAACTTGAAAAATATTTTTAGGAGGAATACTATATTTAAAAAATAACATCAGCACCTTTTACCTTTATACCTTTATGATTTTTTTTTTTTTTTTAATTCTTACGGTCATTATATAGACGAAAATTATCTATCGAGTCCTCGTAATACTTTACCAATGTTTTAATGTTACTTTATATTTTAAAACTTTTTAAAAATATTTAATGGTATTTTTGAAGTTTTTCAATAAAATATTTAAGTATTAATGATTTTTTTTTGAAAACTCTGAAGTTATTTTATAATGGGTAAATTAGAAAGTATTTTAAAAACTTAAGAATATTTTTTAAATAAAATAATAACGACTACATCAGAGAGGTAGCGTATAAACTCGAGCCATTAGCTCGATGAACTTCACGAATATTCTATGTGAGTAAGTTGATTTCAATTAGACATACATAAGAGGAACAAGACTATGATAAAGGGAGTTTTTTTTTTTTAGTTTTTTCGTTTTTTTTAAACANAAAAAAAAAAAAAAAAAAAAAAAAAAAAAAAAAAGAAAAAGTTGAGGCATCAAGCGTGGGCCCCACAGTCGACATTCAAATCCAATCCGTTAGGGAAAGCATCAATACCTCGCGAGTGGGACTCTTTTTACTTTTTGGGAAAAATTAAAAAAGTAGTGAAAAAGAAGGAACTGGGAATATAACTCGGCGATAAATAGTACAAAATCGCGATAAAAACGGCGATAATTATTCGATTTAACGAGATAAAGCCGATTAATTCCCAACTGAAAGCGACTGTACGAAAAGAGCTGCGAGGATGAGAGAGGAGGGTACGACTGGACGTGTGTTGCGAATATTCACTAGATTTGAATTAGTGTTTCGAATCCGCAACACGGACTCTTAATTGGTCTTATCTCTCGGAAATGATAAGCAAGAATTCTTATCAATAAGTAAAGCTACATATCTGATAGGTTATTGGATGGGTTATCAAAGTTTGTCACTGATAGGCATGTAGAAAAAGAGAGACCCCTGTACCCGCATCGAAGATAGCGAGACCAAGTCCTCTTCTCTCTCGTCTCTGCAGCCCTCTGAAACCCTAGAATTCCTTGGAATTCGCTCCGAGTGGTGCCTGAAAGCTCCATGAGTCTTTATGATTTGAGGATTTCGGGTAAGTCTGAGCGTAGATTTGGTTGTTTCGTTTGATATTGAACCGGATTCGGCCGTGTTTGGTCGGAATTTGAACTCTCAGCTTCGGGATTCGGTTGTGGCTTCGTTTCTGGACGGAGAGGTTTTGGTTTTTGAGATTATCAGTGAGGATAAATGTCGTCTTTGAGCAGAGAACTGGTGTTCCTCATACTTCAATTCCTCGAGGAGGAGAAGTTCAAGGAATCGGTGCATAAGTAAGCTTATCTTTCTTTAATCTCTGATAATTGTGTGTTGGAGTCGTTGAATTTAGTTGTAATGGAATTAAACAGGAAGAGGTGTCGTAGAAGTTGTGAATCTGAATTATATGTTCGTTGGCTGTGTGTGTTGAATAAATGTTAAAAATCATTACTTATTGTTCTTCGGAGTACGTTTGATTTAATTATTTTAGCCGTTTTTTTTCCCTTAATCAAGGAATTTTAATGAACGTTTATACGTGATGTCTGGTTGGAGGATAAATTTTTTATCTAGCTGACTTTGTAGCATGTGGTACTGCAGAATGCTGGCATTCTGGTTTAGGCTCTTAATGTCCGTTTCATGTAAAGTAAAAATTTCTGTTGCTAGAAAGCATAGAGATGACAGTTAAAAATTAGATGGAACCGATAGATTTCCTTTGTATCATGATGCTTTCTATTATTATTGCTACTTCAGTATTAGCATTTTTTATTATTTTGTAGCATTTATTTCATTCTTAAATCGAATTGTTTTGAGTTTTGCTGATCTTTTGTTTGAGGAAATAATTCTTTTATGTATAGGCTCGAGAAAGAATCTGGGTTTTACTTCAATATGAAATACTTCGAGGAGAAAGTTCAGGCTGGAGAATGGGAGGAAGTTGAAAAGTACTTATCTGGATATACAAAAGTTGATGATAACAGATACTCGATGAAGATATTTTTTGAAATAAGGAAGCAAAAGTATCTTGAAGCCCTTGACCGGTACTTCATATGCACACATACAAGAAATTTTTTTTCCCCTGTTTCAGGCTTTACCTCTCTTGTTCTTAAAATGAATGATGTATAACTTGTCCTGTTTGATGATGTTGAAGGAATGACAAGGCGAAGGCTGTGGAGATATTGGTAAGCGACTTGAAAGTTTTCTCAACATTTAACGAGGAGTTGTACAAAGAAATTACACAGCTTTTGACTCTTACAAATTTTAGGTAAGTTGATTGAATATCCTTTGTTGATACAGGTGATATGAAAGAAAAATGATTGTGTTACTGAGATGAACCTGTAGAATATAAAAAAAGCGTTCTTGAAATTATTTATAACTCTTGTAATGAATTTATTAATTTCTTGGGCTTTGTTTACCGAGTCTTGTTACTTCTTTGAATACATTATTACCAGGGAAAATGAGCAGCTTTCTAAGTATGGTGACACTAAAGCTGCTCGTAGTATCATGTTGATAGAGCTGAAAAAGCTTATAGAGGCAAACCCTCTGTTCAGAGACAAGCTTGTTTTCCCAACCTTGAAGTCATCAAGATTACGAACACTCATCAATCAAAGGTAAGAATCTTAGTTGGTGGTGGGGAGGTTTTGTTGGAACTTCCACCTTAAGTTGGTAGTGCTTTATCAGGAAAAAAAAAAAAAAAAAGTTTTTTGAGCCAATTTATTGATATGTCCGGCAGTTCTTCGTCCTTGTGCCTTTGACTTGTGGTCCAGTTCTTCTATTCTATCTCCCTTTTCTAAGAAAAATATTATTCTCTTTTATCACTTTGGATTTGGATGCATTGAACTTTGCTCCTTGATTTCACTTATTTATTATGTTGTAAAAATTCCTTCCACTGAAAAAGACTCCTTTTAACTCTAATAATCAACAACTGTCTTTTGACTATTACAAAACAAATTCTACAGCACCAAATCATTAAGCTTTGGAAGATAGTAATAGCTGTATATGCTCAGGTACTAGTTTGTTTAATTCCATACCATTGATAATACTTTATGCAGCTTGAACTGGCAGCATCAGTTATGCAAGAACCCACGGCCAAATCCTGACATCAAGACTTTATTCATGGACCATACATGTACCCCACCGAATGGTCCTCTTGCACCTTCACCTGTCAATCTTCCTGTTGCAAAACCTGCACCCTATGCACCACTTGCAGCTCACAGCGTAGGGTGTTATATATTCCTCTTCTTGGATACATCTGAATGTTAAGTTATTTCTAAATTCATTTTTGGCTTTTATAATCAAACAGCCATTCCCACCGACTGGAGCTGCAGCTAATGCCAACGCTTTAGCTGGTTGGATGGCAAATGCCTCAGCTTCTTCATCTGTCCAAGCAGCCGTGGTTACTACATCATCTATTCCTGTTCCCCAAAATCAAGGTATGATCTCTTCCTCAATTTGCTTACCCCTGCCTCTCTTCAATGTGAGTATACAAAGTATATAGGGAGCAATAAATCAATGTATTTAAAATGAAGAGTTTTATCCACCCCAGGGTTGGCAGTAGTGGATACCCCCCTCTTCTGTTGTACAACACACCTAGATAGAGGGATCTTATTTCTATATTGCCTTTGGATACTGATGAAGATTTTACATTATTACAGTCTCTATTTTGAAACATGCAAGAACACCCCCAACAAATCCTGGTATGGTCGATTATCAGAATCCTGAGCATGAACAATTAATGAAGCGATTGCGGTCCGCTCAATCTGTTGAGGAGGTAACATTTTCCTGAATTCTTATATTATGGATGTAACTATAAATCTTTTTCTTCTTTAATTTGGCCTCTTTGTGCGACTTTCATAATTTAAGATTAATGTTGGTCTTCTCATGCTCTCTCTATATTTTTCAGGTCACGTATCCAGCACCCAGGCAGCAAGCTTCTTGGTCATTGGAAGACATTCCGAGAACGGTAGCTTTGACATTGCACCAAGGGTCCACTGTAACAAGCATGGATTTCCATCCTACTCACCACACTTTACTTCTTGGTATGATTGTGTATCATATGAACCAGATTGTGTTTGTTGTTCCATATCTGATTTCTTAGTCAAAGTTTTGAAATAATTATTTTCCTTTCTTGTTATATCTTCACCTATTGGATATTTTTGGGCAGTTGGTTCTAATAATGGCGAAGTTACACTTTGGGAACTTGGTATTCGAGAGAGATTGATTTCAAAGCCTTTCAAGCTCTGGGATTTGTCATCTAGGTCATTGGCATTTCAGGTTTTATTCTAATTTAGAGCTTTTGGTAGTCTAATTTTATGTTAATATTCTCTTTGGGAATATCAAGATTGTCCTATATGTTCATTTGTGGAATTTATTTTAAGTCATGACCTGATATTGGCATCTTATTGAACATGCTTGCAGGCTGCCATTGTAAAAGACACACCAATATCTGTCAGCCGAGTTACTTGGAGTCCAGATGGGACTTTTGTTGGTATGTTCATTTTGACAATGGCAAAATTTGTTGCTATTTCCACTATCATGGATGACAACCAATTATAGGTGCCCAGTTGATTCTTACCTCTTTTTGTTTCAGGGGTTGCATTTACCAAACATTTAGTTCATTTATACTCATATAATAGTTCAAATGAACTAAACCAACAATCAGAGGTTCGTTTATACTTTTTTTTTTCTTTTTACATATTTAATATGGTAAGTTCATATTCTATTAACTAAAATTTCTTCCTTTTCAGATTGATGCCCACGCAGGTGGAGTGAATGACTTGGCTTTTGCCCATCCAAATAAACAGCTTTGTGTGGTAACTTGTGGAGAAGATAAACTCATAAAGGTAGAGAGATCATCACCCTTAATTTAAGAAATCTGTAATTCTATGTCGCTTTTTTTCTTTTTTTTTAGGACAAACTTTACTTTTCTTTTGCATATAATTTGAGAAATTGTACAGGTCTGGGATATAGGAGGACGAAAACTGTTTACCTTTGAAGGGCATGAGGCACCAGTGTATTCCATCTGTCCTCATCACAAGGAGAGCATTCAAGTGAGTTTGTGCAAGATTCTTACTATCCATATTCTTCACTTTTTTAAAAAAAAAAAAAAAAAATTCTGCATGTCTCAAATGAATGGATGAAATTTTGTACTGCTCATTTAGATGAATGGATGGAGGAGGTTATCTGCCAGCTACTTTATCTTTAATCTGTCAATTCGAGCTGTCAATACACCATGGGAAGAACATTTTAATTGTCATTAATACTTATCCTATTTGGGAGCTGCCTAAATGGCTAGATATCTAGTGTCATATTCAAGCTCTGTTTCTTCTTTTCTTTATTATTCTTTTTTCCTGAACCCGTTCTTTAATTGTTATCACTGCTCACAGCTTAATTTATATAGAAATGTTAATTGAACATGGTGGCAGTTGGGAAAACTTATTATGGACTCTCTTTTGGGTTCCTTGGAATTGTTTTCTGTGGGATAAGCCATTCTTTGGATATGGCTCACTTTGGTTTCACTGGATTAGTAATCTATAGCCAGCAGTAGCCATTAATGGCTTCTAGCATCTTAATTACGCATTTGTGCACCAATATACAAAGATCATCTTGACTATTGGTGCAACTTCATGGGGAGCTTAATGTTACATGCTAACTTGCGGTTTTGCAGTTCATATTTTCAACAGCTCTTGATGGGAAGATAAAGGCATGGCTCTATGATCATATGGGTTCTAGAGTTGATTACGATGCTCCTGGAAAGTGGTGTACAAGAATGCTTTATAGTGCGGATGGGAGTAGGTATGTTGTCATTTCGATGCATGAAGAAATATACATGACACTATTACATTAGAAATCGACAAACTTATTATATTTAATTAATTTTCTTGTTATGTCTTGTATTGATTTTGTTTCTGATTTCAATCACCTAGGTTTCTTTTTATGACTCTACAAATAGGTGCTCGCAGTTATGTGATTGTTTGACTTCGTTATTAAGATTCATTGAACTATTGAGTTCTTGCCTTCATATTATCTCTCGCTCCTTTCCGCTCCTCTCCTACTCTGTTCTATCATCTCTTGCCTTGTTCTATTTCTATAATTCAAAGTTTCCTCATATTCTACATTGCTGGTTTTGAAGATCTCTGGACGTTTACTACTTTAAGCTATGGCTCTATTAGTTTAAGTTCCATGCTCTATGTCTTTTGTTTATGTTTATATTTCCTATTTTTCTTTTCTCTGTTCTTGAATATTGCATAAAATTTCATTATTATTTTTCTTCTCATCTCTCAGATTATTTTCCTGTGGAACAAGTAAAGACGGAGAGTCTCATCTAGTTGAATGGAATGAGAGTGAGGGAGCGATAAAGAGGACATATGCTGGATTTAGGAAGAAATCAACTGGTGTTGTGCAGTTTGATACTACCCAGAATCACTTTCTTGCTGTTGGTGAAGATAGTCAGATTAAGTTCTGGGATATGGATAACGTCAATGTTCTCACTTATACTGATGCAGAAGGTGGACTTCCGGTTAGTATATTCTATATTATTTCATTTATAACACATTGTATTCTAGGTTATCCTTCACATTGATGAATTAAGTTGTGTGTTTTTTCAGAGTCTTCCTTGCTTGAGGTTCAATAAGGAAGGAAATCTTCTTGCTGTTACTACGGATAATGGGTTTAAGATACTTGCCAATGCTGTGGGAATGAGATCATTAAAGGCAATTGAATCCACTACCCCTTTTGAAGCATTGAGATCGCCCATGGAATCTGCCATGAAGGTTCATACCTATCTTTACTTTCTTGTCATTGTAGGATTATTGTTGATTTGATCTTTATTTTTTTCCTAAAGAAACTTCTTATTAGATCTTTGAAATTCACAAATATGCACATTTAGGTCTCTGGCACACCTGCCGTTGCAAGTGTTAGTCCGGTTAATTGTAAAGTAGAAAGAAGTTCCCCAGTCAGACCTTCTCCAATTATCGTAAGTCATGTTCGCCTTTTGAAATTTTCTAGTTTTTTTCTAGTATCCTCAATTTGAGCAGTGACATTGGCTTGAAGTTGAGTGGTTATGAATTGTCTTCTTTCATATATTATTGACTATCTTGATTTATCCACCACTTTCTGAAGAATGGAGTCGATGGCTTGGGGAGAAATTTGGACAAACCAAGAACCGTAGAAGATGCAATCGATAAAGCCAAACCCTGGCAGTTGGCTGAAATTGTTGATCCAGCCAATTGCCGGTCAGTCACCATGCCTGACAATGCAGATTCCTCATTCAAGGTTTGTTGCATGTTCAAATTTTTTGTGATCTTATATATTATTTCCCACATGGCTCAATTCTTGCATACCATTCAGGTCGTTAGACTACTGTATACAAATTCTGGTGTTGGCCTTTTGGCCCTTGGGTCAAACGGAATCCAGAAGCTCTGGAAATGGACGCGTAGTGAACAGAATCCGAGTGGAAAGGTACTAGCCTGGACAGCTTTTGACATGCACTTGCTGATTTCCATCAGTTTCTTGAGATTCATTTGTAGATATATTAGTTTCTGTCGCCATTCATGAGTTTACTTCTTTTCTCACCTTTTCTTATTCCTTTGGAGGACAATTATCTTAACGGTTGAGTTTGTAGGCCACTGCCAATGTTGTTCCACAGCATTGGCAACCAAACAGTGGTCTTCTCATGACTAATGACGTCTCAGGTGTCAACCTTGAAGAAGCCGTCCCATGTATAGCGCTTTCAAAAAATGACTCGTATGTGATGTCAGCATCCGGTGGAAAAGTTTCATTATTTAACATGATGACGTTCAGGGTATTTTATACAGAAACGCCTTTTTTTTTTTTTTTTTAATCTGTAGTTTTCTGTTTAGTGATAGATTGCTTTGACTTGTAGGTGATGACAACATTCATGGCTCCTCCCCCTGCTTCTACCTTCCTAGCTTTCCACCCTCAAGATAACAACATTATTGCCATAGGAATGGAGGATTCAACCATTCACATATACAATGTCAGAGTGGATGAGGTATTTCTCTTTGAAACAGAGTTAGTTATTTCCATCGCCTTTTCTGGAGAGTTAGTTCTCAACGTTTTCCCCCGTTTAAATTTTACTCTTCTATACTAATGGGCTATGGCATTTTTGTTGTCTCCGTTCAGGTAAAATCAAAATTGAAGGGTCACCAGAAGCGGATAACTGGTCTAGCCTTTTCCACCAGTCTCAATATTTTGGTTTCTTCTGGTGCTGATGCTCAAGTGAGTGATTTTGTTTTCTTGTCAATAGTATTTCTGTTAAGGAACAATTATGAAAACAAAACACGTGAAATTTTGCACTTTTGTTTTTACTTGACTTGCCATAACCTGCTAGGTTAAAGACTCCTTTCTTTTTCTTAGTTCCCATCAATCCTTCAAAGTGGTATCATTTCCCTCCTCAAATAAGTTGTAAAATTGTCGTTTTATGTCCAGGCCATTACCATTAAATCCTAGTTGAAAAAGGGAATAAAATGTGATATTCCACGTCGGTTAGAGAGGAGAACGAAGCATCTTTATAAGGGCATGAAAACCTCTCCCTAACAGACGCATTTTAAAAACCTTGAGGGGAAGCCTAAAAGGGAAAGCCCAAAGAGGACAATATCTATTAACGGTGGGCTTGGACTGTTACAAATGGTATCAGAGCCAGACATCGGGCGATGTGCCAATAAGGTGGGCTCAGAAGGGGGGTGGATTGGGGGATCCCACATCAATTGGAGAAGGGAACGAGTGCCAGCCAGGACGTTGGGCCCCGAAAGGGGTGGATTGTGAGATCCCACATCGGTTGGGGAGGAGAACGAAACATTCTTTATAAGAGTGTGGAAATGTCTCCCTAGCAGATGCGTTTTAAAAACCTTGAGGAGAAGCCTGGGAGAGAAAGCTCAAAGAGAACAATATCTACTAGCAATGTGCTTAGGTTGTTACATAAAATAATAGTATCAGTTCGAAGCATATATATTCTTCGTTGTTTTGCCCAAATTATCATATACACATGATGTGCAAATGTTTCGGTTCCCAAGAAACGAGATCCCCCTAGAGACCGATGCTTGGGGCATTGGGGTGTTATGGCTTTGATTTTTGTTTTATAGGAATAAACTTATCCCATCTCCATGAATAAAAATTGGCTCTTGCCTTTTTCATCCTTTACCAATAATTGCTGAACTCTGCAGCTGTGTTTGTGGAGCATTGACTCTTGGGAGAAGAGGAAATCCATAACAATCCAGCTCCCAGCAGGAAAGGCGCCTGTTGGCGACACTCGTGTACAGTTTCATACTGATCAGATACGTTTGCTGGTAGCCCATGAGACCCAAATAGCTATATATGATGCCTCTAAAATGGATCGTATTCGGCAGGTACAGATTTTACTATGTCGATTCCAACTACCGATACTATCGAAAACTTGAGATATAACTCTTAGTTCTTCTCCACAGTGGGTTCCACAAGACGTGCTGCCAGCCCCTATTTCTTACGCAGCATATTCCTGCAACAGTCAATTGGTCTACGCTACATTTTGCGATGGTAATGTTGGAGTGTTCGATGCCGATTCCTTGCGCCTAAGATGTCGTATTGCCCCATCAGTGTACTTGCCACCTGCAGTGTTGAATTCGTAAGTAATCGAAATTTATGCTTCTATGGAATGATACTAGACTAATGCTTAGAGTTGTTTTTAACAAATACTACCATTTCACAAAAACATTGCATTACATCTCTTTTGTCATTTCTAACTTCTGTAGAAGCCAACCCGTATACCCGCTTGTCGTTGCCACACATCCATTAGAACCAAACCAGTTAGCCATTGGGTTGACTGATGGAGCTGTTAAAGTGATCGAGCCAGCGGAATCGGAGGGGAAATGGGGAGTAAGTCCACCGATGGACAACGGAGTCCTGAACGGTAGAATGGCTTCGTCGTCGACGACCGCCAGCAACCACACACCAGATCAGATACAAAGATAAGATGTTTAGCTCACTGTAATTTTATCACCTATAGGCACTCAAAGTAGGTTCCCCTCTTCTCTTCCATTTCACCCTCTGTCAAAAAAATGTAAGTTTTGAACATCATTATATAATGGTTAGGAGATACATTCTTATATATTCTTATTTATTGTAATTAACTTATAATTGAATATTGTACTTAACAACCCTCTCTAGACCAAAACTTACATACTATTCCACTTTACCCTTTTTTTTAAATCTATTTCTTCAACCTTATTCCAAAATATTAATTAAATGTAAAGATAAATTATTAAATTATTAGTAAAATGTCCACATTGCGAGGATACGACACTCTTCCTTGTCTCCGCCTCCTATTTCAGTCTTTATCCTTGCAAACGGGATCGAACACAAGATTTAGGGAACCCATTTTTTCTTTTTCTTTTTTTAAATCTCTATTTCAGACAAATTTTTAATAAATAATTCTCACAAGCAAAAATATAATATTACATTAAATGTAATTTCTAAATTTATCGTAAATCTCTTCCTAACATATGTGTTCTAAAACTGTGAGAAGAAGCCCGAAAGAAAAAACATAAAGATGACAATATCTACTAGCGGTGGGCTTGGGGTGTTACAAATGGTATTAGAGCTAGTTACTAGACGACGTGCCATCGAAAACGCTAGCCCCTAAAGAAAGCGGATCGTGAGATCTATGTTCTCATTCATATTCATATCCTAGATAACAACTAATACCTATCAATAAGGAAAGTATAAACTAATTTAATATTGAGAATAAAATAAAATATACTATAAATCAAATCATAAATAAAGAATATTAAAATATAATATGGAAGATATATTCCAAACCATTCGTTAGAAACGTGTGGAAACCTCTCAACATTGAGAAGAAGTCTGAAAGAGAAAGTCCAAAAAGACAATATCGACTAGTGGTGGGCTTAAATATTTTCTCTTCCAGACGTTCATACGAACGAAAAGGGAGGAAAAAAGAAACAGATTAATAAGAGTAAATGCATTTGCATTGGCATCAAAACCAAATAGGGAATGAAAAGCACACTATGAAGTGTGGATCAAAAGCAAAAACAACCAAAACCTTTCATCAACCCATCGAATCAAAAACATAGACCAAAAACAAAACAAAGAACACAGCAGCTTCATATCACATTCTCATCCTAATTTGGGGATATCCATTGCAATTCAATTCCATAATTCCACGTCTCAATGGAATCAGCAGCCTTAAAATTCACCACAGAAGTGTAAGCAGTACACCCTCCCACTCTAACTCTTATCATATGAGCAGTCATGGCAGAATCCTTCAAATAACTACAACAAAGTGTATTCCTACACCCATTTCCTTCCTCTGTTTTCTCCTCAAACTGCCTACAGGGGCTGTTCACTGAACAATTCAACGGCGAGAACACAAGATTATCCGAGCAATTCAGCAGCATCACAGTATTGTGTGTTGAAATGTTAAAAGGCAAGCTTTCATCCAACCTCAAGCCTCCTAAATAGAGATCAGAAGATGAACAACTCCCTTTGTTTATCTGGGGTGGGCTTATAATAAGCTTAGAGGCATTGGGATCAATGGAATGGATGTTATAGTAAAACCCTCCACTTGACTTGAACTGAAGAACACCGTGATGGCAATAGACTCTGTACCTAGAGTCTCCACAGTTGGCATTTGTGCTAAGTGGAAAAGGCACTTCAAGATCTCCACATTTGGGACAAGCAGGAGAAGCTATGGCTGCTTGGAAAAACAGAGCAAATATAAAAAACAGAGTGTTCATGATGTTCTTCATTTAGGAAGGAGTGGAGAGATTCCAATGCAGAATTACCATATTTATAGAAACCCAAAAGTTGGGTATGCATTAATAATAGAAAGATTCGAGAATAACTAGGATTGTACTGCCATCCAAGCTTAGTGGGTTCCCTTTTATGATATGAAATTGTAATTAGAACACACCTTCAAAACAAATGTTAGTGCACGGAGTTAATATTTAGTCTTTTTTTTTTTAACCGTCAATTAAATAAGAATATTATTGATTTGGTTATTAATTTTGTAACCATTTTAATGTTAATCTTATTTAATTCGTTTGATGATTCGAACAATTGTTCGGTCCCTATATAATGGGTTTGTTTAGGAGGTCGATGATATCGGGATTTGAGAAAATTTTTTTTTTTAATTTAATTTAGTCATTAACTCTCATCAATTTGTAACCGATTTGTAACGGTTGATTAAATAAGAATATACCATTAAATAAGAATGTTATTAACTCTCATCAATTTGAGACTTTTTTTTTTTTTTTTTTTTTTTTTTTTTTCACAGAGGAAAGCAAAGAGTATTTCACATAATATCAGCAAGTGAAATGTGGCTAATCATCTTGGCTTCGGCTTGAATCGGAGGATCCGATTGCATTTTTTGAGATCTNTTTTTTTTTTTTTTTTTTTTTTGTAACGGTTGATTGAATAAGAATATACCATTAAATAAGAATATTATTATGATATCGGGATTTGAGGGACTTTTTTAATTTAATTTAGCCATTAACTCTCATCGATATAGAATGGTTGATTAAATAAGAATATTATTATGAAATCAGGATTTGAGAGTCATTTTTTGTAACAGTGGATTAAATAAGAATATTATTATGATATCCCGATTCCAAAGATTTTTTTGTAACGGTTGATTAAATAAGAATATACCATTAAATTTCTTATTATTATGATAGGGGGATTTAAGAGACTTTTTTTTATTTAATTTAGTCATTAACTCTCATGAATTTGTAAGGGTAGATTAAATAAGAATAAAAATATACCATTAAATAAGAATATTATTGATTTGGCTTATCAAACAATTGTCCCTATTAGGAGGTTGATGATATCGGGATTTGAACCTTTTACTAGATCTTTTGTTCTTAACATCAGGTGGTTGTTGTTAGACGAACACATCAGGATTTGAACCTTTTACTAGATATTTTGTTCTTAATATCAGGTGGTTGATTTGAACCTTTTACTAGATCTCAGGAACACGACTCTTCACAATGAATGATATGATATTGTCCACTTTGAAGATAAGCTCTCATGCTTTGAGCTTCCCCAAATGAATGAATGGTATGATATTGTCCACTTTGAACATAAGCTATCATGCTTTGAGCTTTCCAACACTTCTGAATGAATGTGAATGGAGAGAGTATTCTTTGTTGTTGTTTATAAATGCAGTGAGACTTCATCATCTTATGTATGTTATAGAAGGAAAGTTATTGGAGGCCACAGCTGTCAAAAGAAGTATGAAGCGTATCCCACTTTCTTTTTTTAGACATCTTAATGGTACAAAGTTGCTTTATGAGATCTGAGTGTTTCCAATTCCAAAGTGGATGGACTCTGTCTCTCCTCGGTGATTAAAGAACCCAATTATAACATAATGCTTTCATTACCTTAGCACATATGGATTCTTTGTAATTAACAATACCAACTTTGGTGGTGGACGACTCACTGGCTAACACCACTTTACACTCCAATAAAACAAATAAATACCCAAACCCTTCCAACATTATTCTATTTCCAAATGTAATTTTTATATTATCATTCAAACAAACACAGTAATAGCACTAAACAAATATTATACACAAAACAGACAACCTTAAGCCTCTTCTCCTCATATGGATAACAACAACCTCTAACTTCAGTTATGCAACATGATTCACTCGCTCGCACTTCATTCAAACTGAACAACAACAACAACAACAACAAACATCTACTTCAGAGGTGCCATTCCAAGAGAAGCACGAATTCTGTTCCATTCTGCGATTTCGGGGTCTTCCTCGCCTGCTCCGTCTCCCTTCTTCTCTTTCTTTTCCTTCTTCCTCTTCGGCTCCTCTCTATCCTCTGCCCCGTTCCTTCTTCTAGGACTAATGCTGCTACGGGTGTGTCTCTTCCGGTACTCCCCATCCTCTCGATCTTTACTCCTACTTCGGCTCCTTGAATGGCTCCTTCTCCGACCACGATCTCTGTCTCGCCTCTCCCTCTCCCTCTCCCTCTCCCTGCCTTCTCTTTCCCTATCTCGATCTCTGCCATATTCCTTCTCATCCCTAAGGTGATAGCGATCCCTATCCCTATCTCTGTCTCTATCCCTGTCCCTATCCCGATCCCGATCTCGATCCCTTTCTCGATCTCTATCTCTTTCCCTTCCACGACCCCGATCTCTATCATAGTCTCTATCATTATCCCGGTCTCTTTCATAATCTCGGTCCCTGTGATAAAACAAAGGAACAATGTGGTGTATCAAAAGATCAAATTCTTCCCACTCAATGGAACGATGCAGTAAGACAGCTCATAAATGCAAGTAAGCAATGCATTATGGACATGGATTTTAGGATCAAAATATGGAGAATAAAATATCCTATCCTGGATGCATGGAACAGGTAATTTCACAGGAAAAGCATAAGATACAGAAAGGTTTAACATTCGGGTAGAACACCAAATACAAACTCGATGTTGCCCGAAAAATAATCAAAATAATAGATGAAAATGAAAAAGGAAAAGCATATGAGTAGTTCTCAGCTGTAGCCTGTATGGTCACCAAGATATCATTGAAGGCAATACAAAAATAAAGTTGAGAAAAAAAATCACTATGAAAAATATATGTACGATCCATCATACTTCTCAGCTGCACACTGTCAGTACAGAGAAACCTGGCAGGACCTTGCGAATTTACTGTAGGAAGCAGCGAGCAACCAACGGCTTGAAATGCCATGGTTGTGACAGAAAACATATGAATGTTAATGCAGTATGGATAACAATCCAAGAATTACAGATTCAGACTGCTTCCAGCTCCGTAATTTTAAAAAATACGTAAAAATAAATAAATAAATGAAAATTTCCCCAGAGTTCATCAAAATCAGTTTAAAAAGAACCAGATCAAGTAAGGATCCGTTTTAGTTAAATTAGCACTCAAAGAAGAGGCATGGTCAAAAACCAAAACCAAAACCAACTTAGCAATCAGCTTTATCTACGTGCGGTGGTCAAAAGGGCACGAGCTTAGAAGCAACTAATAAACCCAATCCAGTCCCAAGATAGGCAATAGCATGGATTTCCAGACCAGGTAGATAACTCCAGGCTGAGCCACAACATCCATTCTCCTATTCATCTCCTAATTTTTGTTTGATCTAATTTTTCAACTTTAGCCAGCACCAACTCTACTAAGAGAATAGCATTGGCAACAAAAGACTCAAGCAAAAGACAAATTGAGCTCAAAATTGTTGAATTTGGCCTTGGACCTTATACTTCCCATTCAACGAAAAATTTATGCGATTCACTAAATGAAGGCAGCTAATAGACTGGAGATATCAATCAATGGAACCCTCCACAGGAGGAAATATTCACAAATTTAGAAAGAGCATCACAGTTGCAAACATAAAAAATGAGATATCAGGGAAGGAGAAGAAACCAGAAAACAGAAGACTGGGGATCAGACCTGTGTCTGTGACTATCACGCCTTCTGTCTCTGTCTCTGTCTCTCTCTCGCACAGGACTTCTCCCTCGATAATAATTCTGCAGATGCAAGACCTCAAAAGGGTTAGTAAGGACAAGAAAATGAAAATTAGATGCTTTTACAAATATAAACAGAGAATGCGTTTATACCTTTTCATGAATATCATCTTCCAAAGAATCATTGATTGGCTCAACATCCTCTTTTTCTTCCTCCTCCTCAAAGTCATCTTCTAAAGCACTTTTCCTTGCAGGCAGTGAACCAGTAGATTCAAGGGTCCATCTGCCATTACAAAGCGTATCTTACTGAGGTTACTTCAAGAAGAAGCATCGCATTCAAAACTGAACACTAGAGACACATAAAAAAGAGAGAGAGAAACAGAACAGCAACACTTAGAATTTGTGATCCATGTACTTCTGTTTGTCAAAGAATGAATAATGCATATTTCTATTGAGGCCCTGATTTTAATAAGACATTATCAACTTCCACTTGAAAAATAAACTGACTGGGAAATAGTCACATGAGTAATCAGTACGATACCTCTTTTTGACACGTGGCAGAGCAATGTCACATGAATAATCTTTTGTAAGAAGTTCATCAATGACTTCATCCACGTGTGTTAAAGAAAAACCTGATAAAAATAAGACAAGTTCATGACTTTTTTTACAGAGGAGATCATAATTAGAAATACATTAACGTGACAAGAAAGTAAAATCAAGTCGTTTTCACAATAACTAATTAGATAAAATTCAAAAAGAGGCCCCAGAATCTTACATCCATCAGCTAATTTTCTCCTCAATTTCCGATAATCGTTGTATAGAGGCTCCAGGTAACGATACACATCAACATCAGTCCCAGTGAGTCGCAAGTAAAAGGCACCAAGAACCCGAACATATCTATGTCCCCAGAAAAAAAAAAAAGTAACTTTCAAAAGAATGCTTGAAAGAGACTAGAAAATAAACATAACATCCACAGGAAATTACAAGAGAGAGAGATTCATCCACAGGAAATTACAAGAGAGAGATTTCACTAACACAACATACTTATGAACTGACAGAAGAAGAATTTTAATCCAAGCAGACAACGCATTTACAAGACTATACAGTATAAAATCAATCATTGCAAACTAGGGCGAGTGAGCAACAACTTTTAGAACTACAGAACACCATGAGGTACAGAAAGCAATTCTAATGTACTTCAGTTAGCTCAACCACAAGCCTAATCTGAATTTCCAATGCTTATCAAATCACAATAAACAAATATAGGGTTCATGCAGAAGTTCTTAACTTATTCACAATCCTAATCTTAATTTCCAATTCACTGATCAACTCCAAAAACTCAGACCTACTAGTATTTAATTTTCACAGCAAGTTCCCAAAATAATGGTTTCTTTAAACTCCATAAAACAAACAATTGAAATATTCCCTCTAATTAACCCTACTCCTAAACGCTTCTAGGTAACAAAAATGCAAAGTTATAATTCATTGAAAACTAAAATGACAATGACAATTACTTGTAGTCTTCGTTCTTAATGAACTCGATAACGATTTCCTTCTCCGGCTGAATCTGGAGCATCTTCATGACGAGACACATGAATGGCGTGGGCTTGCGGTTGCCACCATATGTACCACCGAGATGGTCGAGCTCCATGGCTTTGTCGACCAATGTCTCCGCCGTCAAACCAAAACATTGCTCCTTCCAGTAATTGTTTTGATAGATCTTGGAGCGAAGAATCTTCTCCACCAGGTTCTGCGGATTCGTTCCCCTTATGCTTTTCGCAGCTGGGTCCGTACGATTTGCCATTACAACCAGAACAGCAAAATCCGTATCGGTATCGGTGCAGGTTAATCGACAGAGGAGAATGATCGAAACCCTAAATCTACCGCCGGACGGGAGAGGATAGCGAAATATGTCATCCGAATTACGAGTGGAAAAAATGGATAATTGGAAGAACAAATGATAAAATGTCAATTAAATTTCATAATTTTATATTAAATAAACTAATTAATTATTGAATATTAAAAATATATAACTAATCTAATCTATTAAAAATATTAATTATATATTAAATATAAAATTAAATTGTATGTTTTTCATCAAAATTGGAAATTAAAAAACTCTAAATAAACACGAAATTAAGTTTTTATTTTTCTTAATTTTGAGAGCAACAATATTTAAAGTCTTTTATCTTTTATCTTTTATTTTTATTATTATAATAAATAAAAAGCATTTTTTAAAAATTATATTAATTTGGAAGTTTTTTTTTTATTTTTAATTATACTAAATTAAAAATTGTAAGCACAAAATATTGAATATTTTTTTACCGTAGAAACTAAATTAATTAATTAAAAAAACATGAAATGTTTATATAATAGAAATTAAAATATATATTTTGTCATTTACGAAATACTCCCAAAATTCGGAAATTTAATTATGCAGCCCAGGCCCAAAAAAGAAATTTAATTATGTAGCCCAGGCCCAAAAAGGAATTTAATTATGCAGCCCAGGCCCAAAAGGGAATTTAATTATGCAGCCCAGGCCCAAAATCTAAATAATTAGGCCCATTTCAGTAAGGCCCAAAACACGCTAACAAAGCTGACGCCGATGGAGTTCTATAGTCTTCGCGGGAGCCATCGGTTTCCGATTTTCTTCAATTCTATAACGTAACTTTGTCGGTAAGTCTCTGATCGTCGAGCACGTGACTTCCCTCCGGCCGCCGCATTTCCTTCCCCTTGCCTTGATCTCTGATTACCTGACCGGAAATTCCCCTTCGTTCGAGTTTATTTTCCCGGTGCTATGAGATTTTGTACTTGAACAATTTCTTACAGATCCCTGGACTCCTACCGAGTTTGAAGAGTTTTGGAATTCTTTGCAACGAGAATTCGCGCTCTTTTTCCTTCTCCCCATGGCGTCGAGGAATCGGACTTTGATTTTTAGGAAATACAGGGACGCGTTGAGGAGTGTGAGGGTTCCTACCGGCTCTTCGCCTGCTTCTGCATCGCCATCGACTAGCTCTGGCACTGGTGGACCGGTGATTGAATTGGTTAGCTCGTCGTTGTTGCATCCGAATCGGTCGTACGCTCCCTTAAGTACTGAGGATCCGGGTAATTCAAGGTCTATCTCTGTCTATATACATGTGTGTGACTGTATGCTGGTAATTTGCGGTTTATGTGGATTTGATCCAAATCTCTTTTTTGGCTTAGCATTGAGAATTCATTGTTGGATAGTGGAAAACGGTTTATCGTGGATTTTTGTTTCAAGAGATCGCTTGGTACGATCTTGTCGAAATTGAGATTTAGTGACAGTTACCCCGTTCATGGACAAAGGAGATGAGAAATTTTATTTCTAAGGTTATTAAGATTAGTTAAAAGTATTTAAGATGAGAAAGTGTGAGATCGTCATTACAGAGGCGGAGGAGGCATGTGTACAATAATGGCGGAAAAACCAAGGAAACTTTGAAAACCTTTCTAAGCATTAGATGGGATTCATAATGATTTGCAGAATGTCTGGTTTTTTTCGTTCTTATTTGGTTCGTTTTCAAATTTAGTCTCTGCTTCTGTTTGTTTAGACAAGTTTCAATTACATCTTGACCCATTTAAATTGTTGTTCTATGTAGTTCCATTAACATTATTAGCTTACTGATGATATGTCATACTTATTGAACAAATGTTGGTTGTTTTGGCATGAGTAGACAGACAAATAAACAAAAAAAATGCATAGTTGGACAAAAGAAAAGACGGTACAATGTACAATCTATGAAATGAATTTGATATGGTCGAGTTGCTTCGCTCCTCTCTGTCTTAGCCAAGTTGCTGGTGTAGCATTCCATTTTAGTAGTCCTACCGACCGCTTCTTTCTTTTATCTATTTTTTCATGTCAAGTAAGTCAAAATTCATCCGGACAAATCGGTCAATATCTATACAATAAGCATGTCAAAATATTAATTAGTTAACGATCTCAACAGAGAAAATAGAATTACACACATCAAAGTTTGGAAAGCATACTTGTACTTCAACATTTTTTCCTTTTCCCATATCATTATATTATTGGTTATGAGTTATTTCTTTGTTTGTGTCTACAGTAAGGGTGCTCTTACTGTGGGTCTACCTCCGGCTTGGGTGGATGTATCCGAAGAAATAGCTGCAAATGTGCAGCGTGCACGAGTAAAGATGATGGAGTTAGCTAAAGCTCATGCAAAGGCTTTAATGCCTTCATTTGGAGATGATAAAGAAGATCAACGGTTAATTGAATCTCTCACGCAAGACATAACTAACTTAATCAAGAAATCGGAGAAGGGGCTCAAGAGATTTTCCGTAGCTGGACCTTCAGAAGATTCCAATATCAGAAAAAATGTTCAGGTATAACTTGAAGATGCAAATGGTTGTGTGGAACATTTATTGGCTTATTAAGCTACTTCTCTTACAAAGAGCTGCTCTCTCTGTTTTTCGTGTTCTCTCTGAGCTTTCAGTCATGCAAAACTTCATATAATATCGCTTAAAGTTCAGGAGAAAAAGTTCTGGGCTTGGCGAAGTTGCAGTAGTACAGAGACACATTGCCTTTGATTCTTCTCATCACTCGACACTCCTCTGTTCTACCTCATTTGCATTGCTGTTTTTCCCATAGTCAGTTTTCCAGGCGTCCCTTATATCTTTTATGACTTCCCTTTAGTCACATCCCAATACCAATGCCTTTGAGCCTTCCATATCATTCGATAAGTAACTTCGAGGCATGAAGACGCTCGTTTTTGCTCAGCTTGCATTTTCATTATTAGGAAATTCAATAACAAACCCGAATGGCTTCTTTAGGTCCAACTCCATTAGTTTTGTACTTATTTTTCTGCATCTAATCTAGCTTCTGAAATGTATTTGATCCTTCATTTTACTACTTTTCATGGCTGGAAACATAGATGAGTTTTCTCCTCTTGACAGCTTAGTGTAATAGTCTATTGCAAGCCTTATATTCTAGCTGATCTTTAGGGTTCAACGCGGGATAATGGGCAGGTAGGGAAGGTGAAATTGTTGGTTTCATTAAGAAATCCATATGTTTTGATGTCTATTTTCTCTAAATACTATTTTTACCATCTCATTTCCTCTGGTAATCTCTCTCAGGTATTGGGGTTCTGTCCTAAACTTTATGTTATATGTTCTTATGATGCAGCGATCTCTTGCCACTGACCTTCAGAACCTCTCCATGGAGCTTCGCAAGAAACAATCAACTTATTTAAAGCGCCTACGGCAGCAAAAAGAGGTCTGGGAAGAATATTTCATTCAGCATTTCAATTCCACATTTCCATCATCAAAATTACTTTGGTTTGATTGAATTATGTAATTGAGTAGCATTGAGTCATTTCTTCATTCATATCTTTGTTTACGAGACAAGCTTGCCTTAGTTACTTCTTCATATTCATATTGGACTCTCAGTTTCCAAGAATCTGNTCACAAAAGTAATTGAGTAACCCGATTTGACATCTTTGAAATCTTCCACTTCCAGGGAGGTCAAGATGGGATTGACATAGAGATGAATCTAAATGGAAACAGGTCGAGAATGGAGGAGGACGATGATTTAGAAGACATGGTACCCTTAATCTTCTCCATCATTTTATTCTTACAAGTTCGATGTGGTTGCTACTGCGTAAGAGAATGTACATGGGTTGGGTCTGTTAGGCCTTACAATCTTTTGTATGAATTTTGTATAGGTATTTAACGAGCATCAGATGGCTAAGGTGCGTAAGACTGAAGCATTCACCGCAGAAAGAGAGAGAGAGATCCAACAAGTGAGTAGAAAAAATCACTCTCCCTACAGTCTCCATTCCTATGTACATCTTTATTCTTTATTCAACCAGCTCACTTCAATCCAGGTAGTAGAATCCGTGAACGAGCTCGCTCAGATCATGAAGGATCTATCGGTACTTGTCATAGACCAGGTTAGAGAAGGTGCCCATCCTACGCCCTGAAAGTTCATTTATTACATACTCACTGAAAATATATATGCTTTCTTCCCAACAGGGTACCATTATCGATAGAATAGATTACAATATCCAAAATGTTGCGACGACGGTCGAGGAGGGCCTTAAGCAACTGCAGAAGGTCGATCCCCATTCACTAATTTCTTTTGATTTTAAATAATTCTCAACACATTATCCTTTGTGCCTGATTTCCTCTCATGTTCATTCCTTCATATTTGTATATTTACATCATCGTCGTGTTCTGCAGGCGGAGAGAACACAGAAACAAGGGGGGATGGTAATGTGCGCGTCCGTGCTCATTATCATGTGCTTCGTCATGTTGGTTCTCTTAATCCTTAAATCCATCCTATTTTGATTATCAAGTATAATATACAATTCCAGATAAATGCATAGTTACCAACATTGTTCCTCAGAGACCTTTACACAAAAAATGGTAGTGGCGTTTCCAGGCCAATCAGAGAAATTCTTGAGCACATAGGACTCATTCCCCTGTTTGGTGTGTGCCGGGGAATGGGGAGGAGGGACTTAGCTTCTCTTGAATTACAGAGTTATGGACGGAATAGTTTGTATAGAAATTGATTGGGCATTGGAAACTTGCCACATCCATCGTACCTCTGCTGATAATTCTTTTGATTTTCATGAGTTTTTATAGAAGTTGATTCTTGGCTGTCCCACTTACTTTGAGATCATTCTGTTCACGTTCATGTATTGACTGATGTTTGTACTTTGTACTTTTATTATTTCAGTGCAATAAAATTGACACATAAAGCCTTCTATCCAATGTGTGTACTACATATCCTTCGCTTTGATTGGTATTTTTTTGAAGATTTCTTTTGCCTTTTAGATTCTTCAACCTCTTCCCAAAACTTAACCTCTTCCCAAAACTTAGCCACATAATGATGGTAAGCTCAACAAAGTTTTGGTTGATAATTTCTCCCAAACGTTCTCGTCCCTAAGATTTGTACGCTCAACGAACTCTTGGTTGATAATTTCATTGTTAAAATAGGGTAAAATGCAACAAACTCTTGGTTGATAATTTCATTGTTAAATTAGGGTAAATTCATTGTTAAAATAGGATAAAATGCAACAAACTCTTGGTTGATAATTTCATTGTTAAATTAGGGTAAAATACATTTCTTGTCTTCAACGTTGTACTCTCAACAAACTCTTGGTTGATAATTTCATTGTTAAAATCGGACAATTATATACCCTCTATTTAGAAAAGCGAGCATACCCTCTATTTAGAAAAGCGAGCATTTTCTAAACCTTTACGACTTGAAACTCCAAATACTTCCTAGACCAAAAATATATCGTATCCTAAAATTTAATACAAACAAGATTTAGAGATTACACGAACAAGGTTATACAAATTACATTACAACTTATTAGAAACAAACAGAACCTATATATATCCTATGAATAGAATTCAACATTTATACCTTTATGCATATCGTATTGATCAATGCACCAATAATGTTCAAAGAAAAAAGCAAAAGAATTTGGTTAAGCATGCAATAGGGAGGTTTTTCAAGTCGCATGTAGAGAAGAAAGATAGTTGTACCAAATAGGGAATCAAATGATAGTACCAAAACTTTCTTGCATGTGTTGTTTAACATAAAACAACATAGAAGATACCAGCTCGCCAAAATGGAATCTACTCTCTGGAAAAACTATGAACAAAAAATAATAAGAGCGTAATAGTGTAAAAGAAAAAGAAAACAATGCCTGGTTTTCATGTTTATAACAAGTAGACAACTAAGAGAAAAACAATAAAAAATCACAGTTTGCCAAACGAAATTCGCTTCGATTTCTCAGATCTGTCAATTCCCAACTCATGAAAGCATCTGAGCCAGTCCAGCAACACCTCTAAATAACAACTGGGACTGGAATAAGCATGGCGAAACAACGACATAACACGCCTGACCTGACCGACTGGAGATGTCGAAATAACCCACGGGAAAGCCTGCACACGTAAGACAGCATGGTGATTTTTCCTCAAATTTAGAACAATGAAATGAAACACCGATTGGCTCGAATCTTGTAAGTATTGCAGCAGAAGGAAAGAAAACGTACATTCTTAGCCGAAGTTGAATCCCCCAGATGGTACGACAGGCCGATCGCCACCAAAATTGAATCCAGCTTGGGAAGCAGTACCTGGTGGCATAGTCTCATCTTCCTCTTCCAACCAGTAGGTCTCAAGGATCTTCACTGCCTTCTCATAAATTTCAGTATTGTCATGACTCTGTAGATTCTCAATTTTCTCTAGCCCCTCAGCATCATCAATCAATTGAGCATAAATATTAACACCACCTGTATCACTAGTGTTCTTTTCAGCTTCTCCTACCTTCAAGATATTTTCAAGACCTTCCAAACAAACCGTGACAATCCTAGGATCGGGGCAAATAAGAAGATCGCACACGGGTTTGATACACCCTTGATTTACTAGGTACCTGTCACCAGGAAGAACAATCATGTGATGAAATTAGAACCTAAACATAAATTGTGTATATATGGCAACTAGGGAGCAAACGCCATACTTGATCTGGTCATGAGAACCTCCAGATGTGGCATTTGAGATTGCCCACGCAGCCTCTTTCTTGATATCAAATTCGGCATTTTGGAGAAGATGAACTAGGGGAGCAACTATATTGGCATCTATAACGGCCTGGAGGAATACAAAGAAAGATCACATAGCTGAAACCAATCCGTTACACGATCAAAGATATATTCGCAGGCATGATAAGATGAATAAGTATGTGATTTTACCTGAATCTGTGCCTTGTTCCCGGCTGTTATATTAGATATAGTCCAGCAAGCCTCTTTCTTGATGCTCTTCTTATGATTATTAGTCAATAAATTTAGCAAGCAAGGTAGGGCATTGTGTTGGATAATAACCTATGGAGAAAAAAATATCTTTATCAATTTGGTCTACAAAAAACAGGCTTTAGCTGAAGAATACACAAATTAAAGTGAATTATAGGGAATCTATAGGAAAGTTTCTCTCATTTAGTTTCTAGAGTCTACCGAACTCCCTAGCTTCACCTCTATAATGTAACTCAACTATTTCAAGTTATAATTTCAGCTTCATTTTTCATTACCATAAATAGTTCATACGACAGAACAAACCAACTGAAAGAGAAAAAGAAGAGCATGAAACCGTAATATTTAGGTAAATGTTAGAAATATTCTCAACATACTACAGGTGCTGAGCTAAGGAGTACGTCAGCAGGTGGCTATTTTCAAAAGTTGACATAGTCATTATCTGAGGAGTACATCAGCAAGGGGTTTTTTTCAATAGTTCGCACTCAATTCTCCTCAAGGGAACTGAAGTTTCTCATACTAGTTGGAATATTTGACCGTATTTTCTTGTTCTAAAACTACAAGTTCTTAATATGACTTATATTTCAATTCTCTGGATACTATCAAATTGGTATAGAGCAGTTTGATCACAGAAATAGATCTTAAATCTAGGAGAAAATTGCTGGAAGTAAAGAATGTTAGAGAGGGAATGAAGAGAGAAATTGCAACAAGAGATGAAATACAAGGCTATGGAACAAGGCTAAGGCAGTGGGAAGCAATCCAAATTCATCGAAAGGGTCCGACCCTAAACTGAGGGGTGTCAACTATCAACTGCTAGCGAATTGGAGGAATCCCCCAAAATTAGATAACAAAAACCATATTTTATGCTTAAGTTACTGAAAAAGCTAGAAGATCCAAAAGCAACTTCCAAACAGTTTCCACAAAAGAATGTGCAAGTTATTACAAAACTAAGTTCAAAGAGGGTACAAGTAATCTCATTTGATTTCTCCATAGGGAGAATATATGTGCAAAATGTAATGATGAAAATGACCTCAAAGGCAATAAAAGAAAGGAACTTATAACTTACTACCAAAATTGTCAACTAAGGTCAAGTCCGTACAGCATCTACCAATTAATGTGACCAAAAAAACCAAACAGCTCATACCTGAGTTTGCAAATCATCGCCAGTAACAATGTTACCAACAGTTCGGAGGGCAGGAATGAGCACTGAAGGAGCAGGATGCCTGGAAGATAATGAATCAAATGATTCAGAAGTCTAAAAGAAGAAAAATATAACACCCCTCAATGATTGTACACTCACATTAATAGCTCGACGAGACGAGGGCAAACACCTGCCTCAATAACAGCTTGGATTTTGTCATTCGTACCATCAGAAAGGTATGAGAGTGCCCAGCAGGTATCAGTCAAAACTTCTTCATCATTTGAATGCATTAGACGTGCAAGAGCTGGAAGTGCTGGTTTGACCTGTCAGAAAAATGGCATGAAACTATTACGAATCATAAACCCACAAACTAGATGGACAAGACAAAATTAATAAATTCCTTCTTCCTAGTGAAACAGTCGGTGGATATCCACCAAGTCTTGAAAACCTTCCTACATGCATAAACAAGAGGACAAAATGGGGGAAGGGGGGTACTAGATTTATCCAAAACCTAATTACTAGCACATTATCTCTTTCAAATCTCAAAATCTTCGAAAAATTATCCACCAGATCAAAAGCAGGCTGTGGTTTGCCCCTGCAAAAATTGGATAGCGTCCAGGTAGCATTCCTCAGCATAGAAAGCTTAGCTTGCTCGTTCAACTGTGCTAATAAAGGAGGCAATGCTCCATGACCAAGAACCAGGTCACGACATCTTGAAGAATCCCCAGCAACATTTCCTAAAGCCCAAACAGCCTACAGATGGAAGGAGAAATTAATTAAACATTCCACGTAACAAATGTTTGCTTATCCAACAACACTAACAAATCAACTTAGCAAAGGAAGTATGAATGTATTTCCTCTCCATTTCATGAGAATTAAATAAAACTGATGCAACTTGTTCTGATGGAAGAGGAGGAGACATATTGATCTAGAATAAAGGAGGGAAAGTATATAATAATTTCAGGAGTGGGGAAAAGGTCCCATAGGCATGCCCATGTAAAGAAACTCAAAAAGCTTACCTGCTCACGGACATCATCACTTGGAGAACCAAGAAGTTTCACAAATATTGGCACAGCACCATGATCAATGACCACCTTAGTGTTTTCTGATGTTCCCGAAGCAATATTTGTAAGAGCCCAAGCAGCTTCAAACTACATTAAATATTAATGTAACAAGCATTTATCACTTTGTCACGTTTTTCAAATCCAGCAATAGTATATAATATAATCTCTGTATCAAACCTGAAGCTGTGGAAAATCCTCTCTCATTAGAAATTCAACAAAGCGAGGAACAACTCCTGCCTGTATAACTTCTTCAATTGGGGGACTACGCTCTGAAGAAGAAATGTTTTAAGGTTACGAACAATCCAAATACAAACACGACGATGTTCAATATTAAAACATTACCGACCAATGGATAGCAGTTTCCTAAACTGAGTAGTCGATTCGAGTTGCAGACTACCATCATCAGACCAAACACCCGCAACCATCGACGGAAGATGCTCCAACTGCAGTTAGAGCATTTCCACATTAACAAACGTGAATTTCTAGTAATGAAAGTACTCACTCAGAGTTTAAATTCGAACTGATTCTGCCTAATCAGTCCACTGACGAGAACAAGAACAACAAAGGGAATCTTCTCATTAAAAAAAATGTCAAGCTTGACCGAAGTTGACTTCGAATTAAAATAACAAAAACAAAAATTATCGCATGCTTTGGGTAAGAATAATTCACTTCAACTACATTCAGCAACAGAAGTTAAGTCGGTTTCAGATACTCCAAGTACCCGACTTTCAGAATGCAAAATCAATGTCAGTAAAATAAAGATCGAATCAAATGCTATTTAAAAACGAAGAGACAAGTCAATCAGGCCAAAAAACTCAGCGTCGAAGTGAAATGAGCAATGTCCCCAACAAGTAAGTGGCAACCAACAGCTTTAATAGACACGACATAATCCCACATCCCACATCCCCAAAAGTCGAAATGAAAACTCTACCAGCCTGATCTTATACAAATTCCACAAAAATGAATTCAGCAGAATCAAAATCCCTTACAGAAAAAATTCATTTAGCTAAAAAAAAAAACCAACTCAATAAAACCTGATCGCCGAGCTCACAACGACAAACCCTAAACAGCCACCAAAATCAAACTTCAACAGCAAAATCACGACATCGCATTTCTCCCCCAAAAGCAAGGGAACAAAAAAAAGGAAATCCAGAAATGAACAACACAATTACAAACTAAACTCGTTTAAGATTGACCTTCTTTTCCACTAACGATGAGTGAGTGGAAGTTTGCAGTTGTTGGGCTTGAAGACCCTCGCGCCTCTTCTTCTGCAGGCTCTCCTCTCTGCGATTCTTCCGAATCTCAACCATATTGTCCTCCCGTCTTCTCCGACCTTCATCGGCATCCACCGCAACCTTGTACCGGTTCCGCCGAACCTCAGCCCTCTCGTTCGGCCTCAGCGACATCGTTTGAATACCAGAGAGACGAACTCAAACCCCGATTAGTAGATGAAATCTACGATGTTCCAATAAGGAATGAGGGATTTGATTCGCCGGAGAAGAAGAGAGGAAGAATTTGGTATGAAGTTTTTTTTTTTTTTTTTTTTTTTTTTTTCGACTTTTGAGTTTCACAGTGGAAGAGAGAGAGAGATAGAAGGAGAGAGAGTGTAGTGAACGTTAGGGAACCCTACCCATGAATTTATATTGACGTGCTCTGCTACGTAAATCGACTTCGATTGGGAAATTATTACGGAATTGACACTAATTATTAACTTAAATTGCAATTTTATAAATTAAAATTTCAGATTAATTAATTTTTTTTAAAGTCGAAATTAAAAGCAATTATTAGAAAAGTCTTCAAATTTGTAACATGCCGACACAATGTTTAAAAATACTCTTATTTTTATTTCAGCCTTCTAATTAACGGGTTTTGAGTTATTTAAGTTTTGTCTTAACGTCATGGCTTTTTAATTAGAGGAGGTCGTCGGTTGCCTACTGGCAACAACACTAACTGCATACGAGCGAATTCTGGTACTTGAAAGGGGCGGTGTTCTGTACGAAAAGCCTAATCTGATAAACCAATCAGGCTTTCTCGCCGCTCTTACACACTTTCGACTCCTCAGTGCAAGTTACGTCAACAACACTATCTGAATACGAGCGAATTCTGGTACTTGAAATGGGCGGTGTTCCGTACGAAAAGCCTAATCTGATAAACCAATCAGGCTTCCTCACCGCTTTCACACGCTTTCAACTCCTCAGTGCAAGTTTGAATCTTCGAAGACGGCGGATTCTGGTACTTGAAAGGGGCGGTGTTCTGTATGAAAAGCCTAATCTGATAAACCAATCAGGCTTCCTCACCGCTCTCACACGCTTTCTACTCCTCAGTGCAAGTTTGAATCTTCAAAGACGGCGTCAACAACACTATCTGAATACGAGCGGATTCTGGTACTTGAAAGGGGCGGTGTTCTGTACAAAAAGTCTAATCTGATAAACCAATCAGGCTTCCTCACCGCTCTCACACGCTTTCTACTCCTCAGTGCAAGTTTGAATCTTCAAAGACGGCGTCAACAACACTATCTGAATACGAGCGGATTCTGGTACTTGAAAGGGGCGGTGTTCTGTACGAAAAGTCTAATCTGATAAACCAATCAGGCTTCCTCACGCTCTCACACGCTTTCAACTCCTCAGTGCAAGTTTGAATTTTCGAAGACGGCGTTTCAAATACCTGAGGCTGAGTTTCTAGGACATAAATGGTACCAATGTCAGGTTTACAAACTATTACTAAATAAAATTTTAAATTTGTGTATTGCAAAAATTTTAGAAATTAAAATAATAATTGCAAAAAGTTTATAAATCATATAAACATAAAAAAATTTAGAAAGAAAACACTTCAACTTTTACTTTAGAAAAAAAAATGCTTAAATAATGATATCTATACTTTTAAAATATTTTAATCTTAACCTTATCTCAAATGTCTATTTTGGACTTTTCACTTTAAAAAAAGTATTTTTATTAATGTGGGCTTTAAAAAAATGCTATTAAAACTTGTAACCATCAAGAAAGCCCATTTTCATTGCCAAGTAGAAAATGGAGGAAGCCAATCAGAGAAGCGAGATGATCCAATAGTTTATTATTAATAAAAGAAAAAAAAAATAGCCAAAGACTTCCTAGCAATGAAAAGACTTAAAAGCCCCTCCAACTTGCACTAAATTACATTAGAGGAAAAAGGTTAAAACACCCTTCAAATCCCCCAAACCCAAATCAATATACCCACATCAGCCAGGGAGATTTTCGTCACTGTACAACAAAAGATCTTACGGTGACGGGGCGTTAAATTTTAGCAGCGGGAGGAGCTCCGTTTGGGCGCACTAGATCTGGAACCGTTTGTAGGACGTGGCCTCTTTGAGGCCGTTGGATTGTCGTTCACTTGGAACGCTCCCATCCCATCTGAACCGACCATTTCCATGAACATCCTCTGTAGATCCTCGAAGCTGTCACCCTATTAATAAAAATCCAAAAAAACCAAAAAGGCATTTCAGATATTTGTGGACGACGAACAATCCATGGCTGAAATTAATTGGCTTCGAAATTGGACGGTCAGGATGTTATTACCTCCGGTTTGGTGTTGTTCATCATTGTCATCATTTCTTGCATAAAGTCGCAAAATTCCTGCACCGCAAGCGTAAATGAGACCATTATTTTTCCTCAAAAAAGAAAAAGAACAAAAAAAAGTTTTTTTTTTAAATAATTGCGAAAAATTCAATATTATTTGGTCCATAAAAATTTTAAAACCTAGAAATATTTCAGGCCACAATTATTCGAATTNATAAAATAACCAAATATATATATATATACTAAAACAAAATTAAAAAAAGGAAAAAATCTTTTTAAAAAAACTGAATATATATAATACATATAAAGGAAAAGATGAAAAAAGAAAAAAAATTGTTTACTCTAATCCAACGGATGAGATCCACGTTTGTTATAGATGTGTAAACATACACGGTCTGATCACATCTGATCACATGCCCTTTTAAATTCAATCCCATACCCTTTCTAAATGTATATCTCCTTTTTGCCATATTATATTAAATTTATAATAGAAAACTGGAACATATATCTTATTTTAATTCTATTATTAAAATTATTTATATAATTTATCCGACCGTACATGTTTGCATTCTTTTTTATTTTATTCTTTCACATACGTAAATAATGTCTTCGTGAAATGTTTTTTTTTTTTTGGTTTCATAGTAGGCATATATTTTAAATATTTCCTAATTTAAATATATTCCTTATTCTTAATTTTTTTAGCTATAAAATAATTACAATGATTTCACACAAATTTATGATTTAGGAATTTTAAGTCTGGAATACACCATCTAAAATTGAAGTATTGATTTTTGTAAGAGGGACGAACACTTTGTGTCCTTGCTCATTCCCACGGTATCTCTGCTCTCTTATTATGTTTTAATTTTTTTTTTATATATAATTTAAATTCTAACCCTTTTTTTCCTATGCTTAGTCCTTGTTTTTGTCATTGGTAGTCAAATTTTTCAAGGTTATAATTTAAACTATTTTTATCCATTGTTTTAAATATAAACAATTTTATCAATTTTCTCAAATACTAATAGTTTTTTTTATTAAATTTGTATTTTTTATTCCTTTTTATTAATTTTTTTAATTTCTTGTAGGCAAACGTTGGACCCAGCTGAAATTATTTTCTTTTTTATTAAATTTCTATTTTTTTCCTTTTTATTAATTTATTAATTTGTTTTATATTTTTTAAGATGAAATTATTATTTTTTTATTTTTTTAATCTCAAAAAGGAAAGTTCTAGAGAGACGCCATTGGATGACAGCTTTTGTACGCAATTTGAAATAATGAATAATCACAACGGCGAAAGGAAAAAGGTGGAGAAAAAATAATAACGAAGTTGTATAAAATAGAGCATGATGAAAACGACGTCGTCTTTGCCGGGAAAATAATCATGCCATGCCAAAAATATCTAATTGGAATAATAATGAATAGTAATTAATAAAAATAAAAAAATCTATACGAACCTCATCGTCTTCTTCCGTTGGATCGTATAGACCGGCGTCGTAGACGGACCTCTTCGCCTGATCGGAGAGAACTGTGAGAGAGGAGGCAGATGGAGCAATCAACGCGCGTTAGTGTCCTAACCTATGTACATTGACGGGGAATTCAACGGCGTTTACAAAATTGACGGGGATTAGGGGCGGAGAATCGATGATCTCACCTGAATACGCTTCTTGTACTAATTGAAACTGCCGCTTGGCTTCTCCGGCCACCGCAGGATTCCGCGTACACCGGTCCGGATGCCATTTCTTAAACCGCAAAAGAAACGAGAACAGAAACAGTTCGGATTTCACAAATTCACTCTCAAATCGGAAGAAACAGAACAGAACAAAACAAAACTCCTCCAAATTTCATTCCGACTAAAAATCTGAGACAGAAAGAATAACCTAGAAATATCGAATTTCAAAACAATTAAATCGAAAACCGAATTCAGTACCAGAGCGAGCTTGCGGTAGGCAGTACGAACATCGGAGAAGGAGGCGTCCTTACGAATCCCAAGGATGGTGTAGTAGCAAGCTCCGCCGTCGGATCCTCCTCCCCGATCCATCGAAAAATCGGAATCAGACAGAAGAGAAGCCGCAGAATCTCGAAACACAACCACCACACCAAACAAAAGGAGCAAAAAACAACTTTCAGATCACCATAACAGCGCCGTGGACTTCAAAAACGGAGAAAAAAGAAGAAGAAGAAGAAGAAGAAGAAGAGGCTCCGTTGCGTTGGTTTCTTCAACGATTGGTGTGTGGTCTATTCCGAAGGGCGAGTTGACGGTAGAAAAAGATGAAAATATCTTGATATGAAGAAGGAAAGTTCCAGAGATTGTTATTAATATTATTACTTATTTATTTTTCCCCACCGGCAAGAGCCATAGAATACTTTAGGCTAGATATTTTTAGCCGTAGCAATATGCCACTTGAGTTCACACTATTTACTACACATGCCACTCACTTTCGGAATGAGAGTAAGAACTTGTGAATTTACTCTCATACCCTTCTTTTGGAAATATCAAAGAAGAGAAGTTGGCCGTGCTACCCCCACCACATATTTCAATTTTTATATGATAAATTTCATTTATTTGTAAGAATCAGTTGCATATATATTTTTAATTATTTCATCTTTTAAACTTATTTTCAACTATAACAACCATTTTTTTTTAAAAAAAAATTACTATAATAATAAAAAATAAGTAAATAATGTTTGATGATGAAAGTCCCAGAATGATCATTGGTTTATAATCAAGGAACACTCTCTCCATTGGTATGAGTCGTTTTGAGGGAGCCCAAAGTAAAGCCATGAGAGCTCTCTCCATTGCTCTCTCCATTGGTATGAGGCCTTTTGGAGAAGCCTAAAGCAAAGCCATGAGAGCTCTCTCCATACGAGGCCATGAGAGCTCTCTCCATTGGTAAGAGGCATTTTGGGGAAGCCCAAAGCAAAGCCATGAGAGCTTACACTCAAAGTGGTCAATATCATACCATTGTGGAAACACGTTTATCTAACAAATAATATAATAAAGAAATAAGTAAATAATCATCGCCTCCATTTAGCTAGAGAGACAAACTCTCTTTGATCCCTCCTCATTCTACGTGTAAACAGAGATGAACCTGAGTAGTCTTGATAGTGTTCAAAGTACTCCATAATGGCAAATATGTTGAATCAAGAGCGTTGTCGTGTCACCGCATAGCGACCCGAGCCATCGGCCTATAAGGCTGCTTGATATAAGAACATGTATTCTTCGAGAAGTTCATTGGAAAGAACAATATTTTCCTTTCAAATTGATTGTAAGTTACATCAATTTCAACTTGCAGAGATGAAACAAAGATAAAATGAGGAAAGCAGACTCTTTACAAGGACCCTTTGCTGCACATTGGCCCCAAGGGAAAGAAAAAAATACTTTGCAGGAAAACACATGAGAGGACTATCTACCAAAAAAAAAAAGGCTTGACCAAATAGATTAGGACCTGCAAATTTAGCTGATGCTTTCCTCTTTGGGTGTGCAGTAACTTGACACTAAGACTACAAAGGAAGTTGCTCGACGGTTTTAGAATCGAGCATGGTGAGACGGTATCTGATCGGCATAGCTTCACAATATACTCTCACGGAACAGCTTGAAACTTAATCTGCTCCGTTTAAGATATCTGCGCCGTGATCCAGATAAGGGAAAATGCTACACCCCCCGGTGTCCGCTGCATAGCTCGGAGAAGGAAGCAAATTGTCTCCGTGCTCGCTTGTCGGTAGAGGGAAGTAAACTGGAGTTTGTGGGAAAAAGGTAGAGTCATCTACAGAGTAATTAGGCTGCAGTGATGGAGGAAAAGCTTGGTCTGTGAGATTGCTATGGATTTGGAAAATTAAAGACTGTGCTCCATCTTCTTCACTGTTGTAATTATTTGGAGCACCAATTTGCAGGTTCTCTGCTAAGAACATAGAATTACTTTGCCTCAGAGACATGTAAAGGAATGTATTTGAACTCAAATTATGGTTTACATTTCAGATTTAACGCGTTCCATCACTTGTCACAACCAATAAAGAAACGAAAGAAGCCAACTGGGAACCTTAAAGAACCGACCGATCTAACCGATGGTTCAAGCACAGACAAAAAAATAGTAGGAAAGAAGCATATAGAACCGCTTCAACTAAAGGCTTTTAACCCTGTTGGCTTATCATTTACATTCCAAAAATCAGCCGCCTTAGAAAAGTGAATTTGAAGGCGTCAACACGAAAAAAAGAGCTACTTAAGCATAGGAGGCAGTAAATTTTCTGAAGAAACATGCAATTTGGTTGTATACATTACTTGTGAAGCATAGGATGATCATCAAATCGAACACCGAAAGAACAACGAATATGTTGTATTATATCAATCATGAACAGTTTTTATACCTTGTGAATGTACGATGCTAGGCCCCAATGATTGCATTCCTGGATAGGGAGAATTGGAAGGACCAGCTTGTGGGTAGGTCAATGGCAGTTTCGGGTTCCGCTGCTCATCAAATCTGTTCAGATATATTGGCTTATTCAGATCTTCAATCCATGCCTGCAAATGAAAATGACAGCTACTAAGTTTCAGACCAGAAATTTCTATTAGATGAGGGAAGAATAACTTTAAGATGACAAAGATCATGATTCCTTTTTCCCCCATTTGTTTCATTTTTTCCTTCAATACAGAAAACAAAATCATAGTTTACTAAACATAGAAATATGACAACTTTTGAGATGGAGTTGAACAGATTAATTACCCCATGCCATCCATTTGGGTATCTAGAAACCGTGCAATCGTCCATAGTGCAAGTTTTTGCATGATCCAAAACTTTTCTCCATATCTTATCCGACATTCGGTCAAGTATCTGCAATGTCATCAGCGAAAAAAAAGTATTGAGTTATAAGATTATTCTTCCCAGAGTTGAAGGAAAAAGGTACAACAACTAAACATAAACGATGTAGAATTACACATAACACAACCAAAGCAATTATCTTACATGGCGTAACTTCGGTTGATTCGTTTCATTCAAAAGGAGAAAGTCTTTGACACTGTGAATTCCGTGCAAAGTAAGCTGCTCATGGAATTTACCATCTTTTCGTATTTTCTCCAAACGCCACACTTCGTCTTGCAACCTTGGAGGATAATGCTTCATATACCCTAAAAAGTAACTAATCAATTAAAAGCTTTAAGCTGAAAAACAAGATCATCATTTATCAGAATCTGGTACCCAGAAAATGAAGGTCAAAGATCAAAAAGGCGCAAAAGAGGGGTGTTTGTTCTAAACGTTGAGTTATCACAACTTACCCTCTCCACGGCCGTCCTTCACAGAAAAAGGATAGCTTCTGGCTGGCCTAACTCTTTGTCCTCCATAATTTTTGGGTGAAATTTTAGCTCCCAATATGAACATCTTGTTTGGTATCCAGCTGGAATTATCAGTGATACTAAGATCACCGATAAATCCAACCCCGTTTTTCAAGATGATACTCTGATGTCCTGCTAAGAGAGGTCTTTTACCTTCCCTTTCACTTAAAATTTTAGAATTGAAATCCTCCTCAGTCCAATCCTCTCTATAACTGGAAAATAGTCCATTGATGACAACAAAATCGACCTCCGCTGATGATAGTGGACCAGATTGCACTATAGTCTTCGAATTGGCATCATATAGTAGAATTTTCAATGGTTTGCCATCATCAGCTTTCAGGGGATTATTTGTGAATATTCGGTCTGGCAGTTTGCTTTCGAACATCAGCTGCAGATTACAACCTGCTGTTGTTGTTTCAGCTTCACTAACTGAGCAGCTGGAGAACCAAGAGGAAGCTAAAATCAAATGGAATACAATGAAAAAGGAAAACATAATGATGAGTGAATTATCATATGTTTAAAAATACCGGTCAACGAACAAATTTTACCAATTAATAGGTCATTCGTACGGACAAAAAATCAAAACAGCTATCCTAAACTCGATGGCAGTCAAACTTACAGGACAAAAGCCTTAAAAGGAGCACAGTTCACAAAAATTCAAAAGTACGTACGTACCTTGAAGATGAGGGGAAAAGCTTGGAAATAGCACATTCTGTCTCTTCTCTTACCTAATAACCAAACATACAGAAAACATAAAATAGAATATCAAATGTCTGAAATCAAAGTTTTTCTTTCATGTTTTCTCGTCTAAAGNAAAAAAAAAAAAAAAAAAAAAAAAAAAAAAAAAAAAAAAAAAAAAAAAAAAAAGTACTCATAAAACACAAGAATAAGAAGGAATCAAATGTTTGCTCCCTATGGCCGCGGCTCATCTGAACATCAGAGCATGTCGATGTTAGCCACGTGTCCCTATATTTATCTTCGTTCTATAGCGTTTATTAGTTACCCGCAATTTGAATTTTAAACTTAAAAGTGATTGGAGACTAGGTGACCCATAACTTGGTGTACTTCCTACATTATCTCGAGTATTCAAGCGAGGTTTTTCTTTTGAAACTCTTCATAACTCCATTGGTTCTTTCTTGATAGGATACAAAAAAGGAAAACAGAGAGACTAGAGAAAGAGCACGAAGATCAGTAGCCAAAAAAAAAAAAAAAGCTTGTGTTTTCGAAAGGCACCATGGTAATTTCCTTTATCTACAACGACCACAATTCTAATTGCTAAACTAAAAAGCAACGCTATAATGAAACAAGGAAGCCAAAGTAAATTCTAAAATCAAATTTAATTTGTTCATCTAAACATAAGAGACTCGTCTTACCGCTTTGCGAATCAGAGGTTCGAGAAAAGCAAGCAGACTAGCCTCCCCAACAGCTCTGCAGCAACACAAATGAAAACCAAATGTAAGAAAACAGAAAATCAATGTACCAATGTTCTTGGACTAACTATACACTCACTTCTGGAAAATATTGATTCGTTTTGGCTCTTTATTCGGAGTTCCAAAACCGTCACCATGGAAGTCATGAAAAGGCCTCTTCTGTACCATCAAATACCAAGAAATTAACTCAAAATAAACAACATCTCTAACGAATTACACTCACGGTCAATATTTATATAGAAAGGGCTATTGAGAATCAATTGTACTCGGAAGGGAAGAGGAAGCTTCCATTAAACTACATAAGAAACGCGTAAATGGTTGAAGTCAATTTTATATTGTAAAATAAAGGTTGAGATCAGCAACGACAATTCTCATGAGGGAGCCTGACATTACCAAGATTTTGTCATGGAAAGTTGGTAGAAATTCTCTGAGTTTCAGATAACTAAATAAACTGCCCTGTCCTTTGTCATGTAGAAGAAACAATTAAAAAATTACATCAACCACTGCCCTATACGTGTTCTTAACTGATAGTGATTGGGGAGTGGATTTTGGAAGAGAAATTGAAGAGAAATCAATGAACGTGCCCGATTGAACTCGAAGAAGCATAGAAGTAACAGAGAAAGTTCACACCATTTCAGCCACTAGACTTCAAAAAGCTGAAATTACCTTCAAAGTTCTGGGAAAATTCAGAGAAGATTGAAAAGACTATACTTAGAACATGAATGGGTTGCACCCATTTCCTCGAGAGCGGCGCAACCCACATGAAAATGACAAGCAACGACAGAAAAACACAAAGATGTTTGAAAGTGAGACAAAAAAAATTACATTCTCACGGAGTTGAGGAGCATTCAAATGTGAACGAAATGGACAGAGCTAATCTCATTGTCCCCACATCCAATTAAACAATTACATTTAACTGTCAAAAGACAAAAAAGAAAGCATAATGAAATCAAACGAATTAGGGTTTATTTCGGGGAAATTGAGAGGAAATGAGTGGTTTCAAGAGTAATTACTTGAATTTTCCGCACTGAGTGGACTGACGACCACCAGGTTAAAAGTCAATGCGCCGATTGTACGAAGAACTTTTAGAAACTTAGGCGATCTGTAGTTTCGCAATAAATCTGACACCAATTTTGTCAAGGATTCGAGTTTCCAGGAAGATGCAGATCTCTCTTTCGCCATTATCGGCTCTGTCCCCTCTCCCTTTGGGCGGTTCGATCTCTATCTCTCCGCTTTTGATTCAATTCTAAAGCCCACATGGATGATGCCACATCAATAAATATATGTAACTTTTAATTTTAAAGTCTAATAAATTAGTAAATTAAAATATATACATACATATATACACATACATACACCCGCTACATATATATATCTACACACACAGCTGCTTAGCTTTCTTAGCCAACATCTCCGGTTTCCCCCGAACCAAGAGCTCCTACTTATCCAGACCCAACAGTCACACTTTCAACTGAAAAACTTATTTTTTTCATAAAGTCGGTTCATAAATCAAGAAAGAATGAACCTGATCATACCCGCCTTTTCTCTAACATTGTTATCAAATATATATATCTATATATATATATCTTATGTCTGTATTGAATCAAATTGCTATAAAAAACAACCCGAACTTAGATTGTTCATTGCTATAAAAACAACTCGAACTTAGATTATTCAATACACAAGATGGAAGACAATTAATCACGTGACCTACCGTAAGAACATCCTCTCCCCGATAAATGGATTTCCTTAACTAATGACCAGTAAGTTGATGTGTAACTTATGATAAAGTTAAGATATCATATTGGGTTTTGATTGTTGGATGATGAGAGTCCCACATCAACTAATTTATGGAATGATCACGAGTTTATAAACAAATAATACTCTTCCCATTGGTGTGAGGTCTTTTGGGGAATCCCAAAGCAAAGCCACAAGAGCTTATGCTCAAAGTGGACAATATCATATCATTGTGGAGAGTCGTGTTCGTCTAACATGGTATCAGAGTCATGCCCTAAACTTAGTCATGCCAATAGATTGGTAAATCCTCAAAAGTTGAACAAAGGACTCCAAAAGAAAAATGAGTCAAGCCTCCTTGAAGGCACGAATGCAGTAAAAAATGACTAAGACTCCAAAGGAGTCGAACCTTGTTTAAGGGGAGAAGGCGTGCTTTGTTCGAGGGGAGCCATGAGACTTTATGCTCAAACTGAACAATATCATACTACTGTGGAGAGTCGTGTTGGTCTAACATTGATATAATCATTATTCGATAAATGATCACTATGAGTCAGACTATTACATTTTTTCTTATCACCACTAGATGTTTCTCCCCGAAACTCGTTGAGGCACAACAAAAATATAGATTGAGGTCCGAATATTGCAAACTTGAAATATCACCGCTACATGTCTGATACATGTATTTTAAAAAATTATTTTTTGATTTTGTGATTTAAATATTGCAAACTTAAAAAATATTTAATTTTAATTTTTAAAAATACAAAAATATATTTTTTTTTTAATAAAAGATAGTATTTAACGTTGTAAACTCAATCAATTTATGTAAAAAAAAAAATACACAATATAATGTATTATAAATCTAGATATTTTAAAATAATAATTATATAGCATTTTTTTAAATGTAAATCATTCTTATAAATTAATTAATGACATTCAACCTAATTCTAAGGGCCGTTTACAAATATATTATAAAATAAATTTTGATTATTTGTTAAGCTAAGTGCAATTTTATGAATGTACTAGAAATAATAATAATAATTATATATAAAGATTAAATAGTAATATATATATATATATAAATTGAAGGATTAAATGGATAAAAATGTAAATAATATATATACACTCACAATGATGTCACCCGCTTTAAAGCTAATTTTGCGCGGGAGGAAACGAGCTTCCACAGAACTCAGAAATGGGCGGTCACGACTTGGAATTGGAGAGAGCTCGGTTGCTAAGCTTGGCTGCTGAACTCGGATTCGATGAAGGATCGGCGGAGGCCTGCTTGGACCGAATGATCAATCTATACGGTACTTTCTTCGATCTCCAGCTATATCCGAACCCTAAATTTGCACTTCAATTTCATCTGTATAACTCTTTCGTGTCTGGAATGAGGACAATGGAACATCGTTTAATCCATATTTTGTTGATTCTGAGATGCGCACTGTAGGAATATGGGTTTGGAAATGTAATTAACATAGCTTCCTAGTTATTGGTCGAGGAGAGGAATTTAAATTGTTCGCTTTCGTTCAGTTTTTTTTTTTTTTTTTTTTTTTTTTCCTGAATTCATCGGTGGAACGTTAGGGGGTAGGATGCGCATGTCATAGGATCTGGTGTATAGTTTTCGTGAGAATATAGTTGTATCGACTTAGCATTCAGTGTAAATTACTAACCGTTGTTCTGTTGATGAATCGTATAAACCATTTTAAAACGATTGAAGTGGTTTTAAATTTTGCTTGCATGAGATATGTTGAAAGTATTCTGACTATTAACGGGTGGGATAATGTTATTAGAGTGAGATTGACCAGATAAGAGTAAAATCAGCTCTTCTAATTGAGCTATTAAAGTAAAAAGTTGCCACTGTCAATTATCTGTTTATGGATGCGCTTCTTTTTTTAGGTGATGATGGGCGGGAATTTGTCTCTGTTGAGCATTGTGGAGATGATTTTTTGGCGGCTCTTGCGGAGTCCGCTCAAGACAACGAGGAGTGGGATGATTTACAGGCAATGGAGTCAGAAGCTTGTGGTGCTTTAGATATTATTCTCGATGAAAATATCCAAAAAAAAGATGGAGTTCGTAACGGTCACAACAGGGAAAGCTCAATCAATATCATAGAAGATTCATCTGAAGCGGAGGAAAACCCAAATTTGGTTAACATCGATTCTTCCAGTGAAAGTGATGATGTAGAATTCAATGCTTCAAAGAAGAGAAATTTTGATTCGACCATTTCTTATTGTTCCGATCGAGCTACTTCCATACTCACTTCAAGTAAATACTCTTCAATATCAGGGGTAGGCTTCTTGGTTGGCCATAGATGACTGTTTTATTTATTCATTATATTGTCATGAAAATTTGTAGCATTTTAAATCTGGAAGCAGCCTTTAACAGTCTCAATTTTGTACTCCAAGCGCTTTAACACAGTACACTGAGATAAAACTTTTAGCTTATTTGAAGTACTGATTGAATAAGTTATGTTGAAGGATTGCAAAAGCAGCACTACTCGGGGTTCAGTTTCTTCAAGTCCAGGAAAAAGACTGCCCTCTAGAGCTTCAGGGGTTGAGCACAAAACTCTTACTTATGAAGAGTTACAGACTTTGGATGATTTTGAATTGGCGAATGTTGTTATTTTTGGAAACAAAACATTCCGACCTCTGCAACACGAGGCTTGTAAAGCAGCTGCATCAAAGCAAGATTGTTTTATACTTATGCCAACTGGAGGTGGCAAAAGCTTATGTTACCAGGTCATCTTTCTCTTACTTTCCTACACAATTTTAAATATAAGCAGTGATCTTTATAAGCAGAGATACGACAAGATTGTTCTATAATCTATGTTACAAAGTTCGGCTGCAGTGATCCTTAGAATCCTCTGACTGCTACTTCGTTCCCTGAATTATCCGAGGCATCCATGCCTGTGGTATGGAATGTTATGGCCTCAGTGTCATCCATCATGCGTGCATTATCCACATACATTTTCGTTTTGTAAATATTTTCTTATAGATATTTTGTTTGGTTATGAGTTTTGAAAACTGAAGAGAAGCCTTGAATAATTTAGTGTTGATCGGATGCATGGCTTCTTAAACTTGTTTTTTTTACATCGACTTCACTCTGTGCAGCTGCCTGCAACAATTCAACCAGGTGTTACTGTTGTCGTATCTCCCCTCCTTTCCCTAATTCAAGATCAGATAGTTACATTAAACCTCAAGTTTGGAATTCCGTCAACATTCTTAAATTCTCAACAAACTTCTTCTCAAGCAGCTGTTGTCCTGCAAGAATTGAGGCAAGGTTTATTTCCTTATCTGGGTGTGATATTTGTGATGTTTTAAGTTTAGTGAGTCTGTCACCATATTTCTAAAACTTATATGATTTATAGTATACAGAAAGCCAATTCTTCTCTCAGGAAGAATGATATGCATACTACTCTATTAGGATACTTATTTTAATGTTTTTAGAGTTGAATTAAATCTCTTTGACAAAGCACGATGTATGTGCTTTTAGCAGTTATACGTGAATAATTTCAGAACTTTTTGATACTCCTTGTGTATACTTTCAGATTGCGTTTTCTTTTCTCATTTGTAGGAAGGATAAACCTTCATGCAAGCTCTTGTATGTGACTCCTGAGAGAATAGCAACTCAGTCATTTTTGGAGATTCTTAGATTCATGCATTTGAAGGTGACCTGTTAGGACATGCTAAATAATATGAAGTTTTTATTTCCAAAATTTTCTATTACAAATAATGTTAAGTTTAAAATGTAATGACAGAAACAACTTGCGGGTTTTGTTGTTGATGAAGCACACTGTGTAAGGTATGACATGCTCTTTGTTTACTTTGTTAGTTTTTTGATAAGTTGGATAGCTTTTAGGTATTGGGATATAGATGTTACCCTAATTCAAAAGACAGACATTCCATCCAATTTTTATTATTTCTATTTTTGTACTTTTTTATATGAGAAACAGAACAAAATGTCAAAATATATTCAATCAGAAGAGAACACAACCTAAAGGCCATAGCGATGAGGGGGTCCCTAAGCCTAAACCAAAGGTTTGACAAAGAAAGTCTTCCAATCTAAATTAATGAGATAACGTTGTTTATTACAAAAAGTATCATGTAGACCACTCCACATAGAGGCTGTAAGCTGTACATTTTCACAATTATTCTTTTCTTTCCAAATTGACCACGAGATGCCTCTACTCCTGTTGCACCTCGGTCCTAGCTTTCTCCTTGTGCCACCGACCAGCAGCACTACAAAAAGGCTAGCATTAACATCTTTAGGAGCCCCAGGCCATATCGAAGATATTGAAGAGGGACATCCAACCCTTATAGGTGAAATGGCCATGGAAGAAGAGGTGGTTACCGTTTTCAGAACTTCAATTGCAGAGACAAAAGTTAGGAGAGAGGGCTAAGTTTGGGTGTCTTTTTTGGATTCTATCCACAGTGTTGAGACTGCGGTGAGCTAGGGACCATAAGAAGAATTTGACTTTCTTGGGGCTGTTTCCTTCCCAAAGCTGCACTCCCTTCATTTTTTGAAGAAGCACCAGTGGCAGTATAAAAAGAAAAAAAGTTGGTTAAACGACTGAACCAACAAACATATGAGCATCAATCAATTCGTTATTTTTTATTCCATTTTTAAGACCATCAGCAATCTGTTTACATCAGTAAGCATGACAATCTGTATAATAGGTTTTTGGTATTTGTACCCGTTTTGTGAAGTATTATAACAATTGTTGGAGGTTGTGTGAAAGTCTAGGAGATAATTGGCAGATAAATGGGAGAAAACTTCTTAAATAGGTTTTAGTAAAAAGCTAAATATGGTGGGATTGGTAAATCAGATTAGTCTTACCTTGAAAATCAGGCCATTACTGCTTTCTCTTTTTCCAATGTTGCAGCCAGTGGGGACATGACTTTCGCCCAGATTATCGAAGTCTTGGATGTCTTAAGCAAAATTTCCCTGATGTCCCAGTGATGGCACTGACTGCAACAGCAACACACTCAGTTCGTGAGGTAACAAGGGGTGGCATAGGCCCAACATTTTTCTGTTTTGCATGAAATGGTATTTTTCTCATTTCAATCTATATGCTGCAGGATGTATTAAAAGCTTTAAGAATCCCTCACGCACTCATCCTTGAAAGAAGCTTTGACAGGCCTAACCTGAAGTATGAAGTAGTGTGCAAGACAAAAGAGCCTCTGATGCAGCTTGGACAGCTCATAAAGGATCGTTTCAAGAATCAGTGTGGAATTGTTTATTGTCTTTCAAAAAGTGAATGTGTAGAGGTATCAGAATTTCTAAATAAAAAATTTAAAATCAAGGCAGCGTATTATCATGCTGGTTTAGCTGCTCGCCAAAGAGTTTTGGTACAAAAGAAATGGCATGTGGGGGATATCCAGATTGTTTGCGCTACAATTGCCTTTGGCATGGGTATAGACAAGCCAGATGTTGTAAGTTCATTTATTATAATAATATGCGTGCTATTTTTTGAAACTTTGGTCATTGCTGAACTACAATATTTGTGGCATGACTTAACTAGTTTATGATTATGAACACTGGTGCTAAAAAATTTAAGACCGCATTATTCACCATCATAATGTCAGTTTTAGAGTTTGGTTTTGACATTTCATGAATGAATGGATCGCTATGTATGCCCCATGAAAATAGGTACTGTGTCAATGCACCTCTCTCTCTAGCACTCCTGCAAAGTAGTGGAATAAGTACCACATCTTCCTTATTCTCCTGAAAGTTGAGGAATTTGTTTTCAATTATGTTTTAGTGCTAACTCTTCTGAAAATGTCGACTTGATAGCGGTGCAAATGGTAGCTTTGAAAACTTGGCTGATTTCTTTCACGATGCTTGATGCCTATAAGGCATATAGTTAGCTGCATTGGGCTTCTGAAAAGTTCGAACAAACTGAAACATTCGGAGCACTTAATCTGCTTATGCTTATGGTCCAAATCAATCTGTCTCCTTCATATGCACCATCGTTTAAATTAATTATTGCTTTATGAATTTGTTGCTGGCCTCAACTACAGTAAATCTTTTTTTCTTTTCCATTTCTTGTAGTACTTATCTTAGATCCAACTGTCTCATATGTATGCTTAAGCATCTTCTATTACTCGCTAGTGTTCACAAGTCACTTTTGATATTCACTTCATCGTTATTACATCATTCTACTTGTCCAGCGGTTTGTTATCCACAATACAATGTCAAAATCAATAGAAAGCTATTATCAAGAATCAGGCAGAGCTGGAAGGGATGGTTGTCCTGCTTCATGTATTGTCTTGTACCAAAAAAAGGATTTCAGCCGAGTTGTATGCATGTTACGTAATGGTCAAGGATTCAAAAGTGAAAGTTTTAAGTTGTCAATGTCTCAAGGAAAGAAAATGCAGCAATTCTGTGAACTTAAGGTTAGTAACTCCATTTCATCATGAACGGTTGCCTTTCCCTTATTATCATTGATTCATGACCATGAAAATTCCTGCCCCATTACTTTTAGTATTTTATAGCTTCGATTTGTTGATTTACTCATGTTCCTGAATTTGTGGTCAAATTTTACAGGATGAATGTCGGAGACAAATGTTGCTTGAGCATTTTGGTGAGTCATTTGATCGAAAAGCATGCAAAAATGGCTCTAATCCATGTGATAACTGTCTTAAGAAGTCTTCCTGAGCACATACATTAGCTGTTAAAGGTGACTTCAAACTGAACATCATCTCACCTTAATCCTTGGGACAACACTTCAGACCTATGTTATTGTGTTATGGTGTTTTCAATGCAGGCTAGAAATGCTTCCTTCTTGACTACAAAACTTGCTTGTCCTCAATCCAGGTATTTCTGCTAAATGCATTATTTTGATCACATTTTCTCTATCACTGAGGCATGATGATTTATACTTTGGTGAGCCAAATTTTTTCTCACTAAATCCTTCATTATTTTGGATAGTTAGGGCTTAGTACTTGTTTCTTGAGGTCCCTGCGCTATCCCATCCCCATACGGTAGCTACAAGTCTTTCATTGCAAATGTTGTCTAGTTGTGAGTGAAACTTAATAGGCGTTATTTTTCTCTCCACACTCCTTTTTTAGTGAAACGAGCAGGAACCATTCCCAATAATAATAATTGTTACAAGTCTAAATTAGACTACTGTTTTTTCCTAATTGTCCTATAAAAAAGTCTAATTGTCCTATAAAAAAGGGAAGGGAAAGACTGATTAAATCTAAATTCATATTTAGATACTAAGTGATTTAAATAAATTCTAGATAATAGATAACAAGATAAGATAACCTTAAATAAATCTCTTCTCACTTGTTAACAATAAATCTAAATAATATTCCCAAATAGATCTATTTAATAACTAAATCTAAATAAATCCAACTAAATGAGATTACATAAATATCCTTCGACACTGTCCTAAATAAATCCAACCAAATGAGATTACATAAATATCCTTTGACACTCACCTCAAGCTGAATACTAACTCATAAATTACAATAATCTCTTAACTTAAGGCTAATCTTTCGACACTCCCCCTCAAGCTGAGAATGAATATGTCTATTACTCAGCTTGGACGGGATAGTTTTATGTGCAATATTGATCACATGATTTTGATGACACGACTTCACAACGTCAAGACACGACTTCAAATGGTAGCTATGAAAGTTTCGAATAAATTTGTCAATAGTAGCTATGAAGGCTCCAAATAAATTTGTCAACGGTAGCTATGAAGGGTTCGAATAAATTTGGTCAAGGTGGATGATCGGTAGCTATGAAATGTTCGGATAAATTTTGGATGATCAGTGACTATGAAGGTTCCGAATAAATTTGTCAAAGGTAGCCATGAAGGCTCTGAAAAAATTTGTCAACGTTAGCCGTGAAGGCTCTGGATAAAGTTGTCTATGGTAGCTATGAAAGCTCGGTAGCTTTGAAGGCTCTGAATAAATTTGTCAATGGTAGTTATGAAGGCTCTGAATAAATTTGTTAATGGTAGCTATGAAGCCTCCGAATAAATTTGTTAACAGTAACTCCGAATAAATATGTTGTATGAAGGCTCCAAATAAATTTAGTCAAGATGATGATCGGTAGCTATGAGTGCTCTGAATAATTTTGTCAATGGTAGCTATGAAGGCTCCGAATAAATTATCGATAGCTATGAAAGCTCACGATGAACATGATGAACGTAGTAAAACTAGGATCATGAAGGCTGGAATGGATAGGTTGCTTGGTGGGATAATAAAGGACCAAATAAGAGAAATAATCTCTTGAAAATTGTTGACAGAATATGTTTTCTGGCTTTTTGTGCAAACAAGAAACATTTTGGCCTTATTGATAGTTCATTGTTGTTTGAATATCTTATTTTTTTCGAAAATTTTAACTTATGCCAAGTTAAGAATTTAAGATTCTTCATCAGTTTTGAGAAATCATACAATAAGGGAAGGTAAAAATGAAAATAGAGGGAGTTGAATCATGTAAGCTTTGTTTAATAGCATTTTCTATTTCTTGCCTTTTGTTTTTATTCTTGAAATGCAAGTACATGTAGTGTAGATATTAGTCCAATCTCGACATGTCGACTAAAATTTACCATCCTAATTCTACCATATAAGTAATTTAGTTTTTTTAAATGTTGAATAACATTTTGATTGCTTCATGCATTATGGTACAAGAGATACGGGCCAGTTGGTTTAACATGCATTCAGTTTGCTTATCCCATCTAGTTTTTTTTTGTCTATATGCCTTGATTTAGTCGTCTAGCTAGCTTACATTCGTATCAAATGATACCTTGTTAGTCGAATAACGACTTAAATAATTGAAATTTACTGATTGCACGATGGGGAGTGAATGTATAATAATCATCTAGAAGTGGGACCAAAATGCATGTTCATTTTGGCGAGAAGCAAAGCCCAATCATGGCTCTGCCTCTGCCGACTCTATTTGTTTGTCAAGAATCTATCATTTTCCAATTCAAATTTGTATTGGATTGTTATTGTTAGAAAGAAAATCTAGAATCTTAGATTCCAGACTAATTCTTTGTTTGGTTTCATAGAGGGAAGTAAACTTATTTAAATACTATTTTAGATTCGGTTGATTTTATTTTGGTTTATATTCTTAAAATGCTCATTTTGATTCATGTACTTTCAACTTTTATTCGTTTTAGTTAATGTACTTTCAAGATGTCAGTTTTGATCTCTTGACCTTTAAAAAGTGATTGTTTTGATCTATTTGCAAAATTTCAACTCAAATTTTATACCCAATATGAAAATTCTTTAATACTATGGAAATAAAAGGATCAAAATGGTCACTTTTACAACAAAATCATTATATTTCATTGATTATTTACATCATAGTGTTCATATTTTACTCATATCTGAAGTTTTTTGGGCATTAGTGTTTGACTTTGAACACATGTTTATAGATGCAAGAGCTCATGGCTACACATATTTCAAGAAGGCAATTGAGTTGCTGATTCTTTGGCTTCTAGGAGTCCTCCAAGCATTGTCTCTCCTACATGAAGGTGACCTCTTCTAAATTCCTGCTACCCTTTTTGTAGCTTGGTTTTCTAGCTCTTGATTATTTATTTGGTATTTTATAACCTGTTTTGAACCTACCACCTATGATATTTTGGATGGGATTAGACACTTGATTTCTAGTAGTCCATTGGTGATACTCTTAGCCTCGAGTGAATCTTTTATTTTTCGATGCGTAATTTTTTAAGGTTCTATTTGATCTTATAGTCTTTTCAAATATATTTTCTTTATATCTTCCAGATAGATGATAAAGTTGTTATAATTGAGTTATTATAGTTAAAATGATTAGAAGAACCTATTGGCTCGTGCTACTAATAATTCAAGAGAACAAATCATTTTCTTTTTTTTTGGATCTATCGAAACTTTCAATTATTATAAATATCTTTAATTTAGCTTCTTGAATATGTTTGAGACGTTACGGTAAAAGATGAGCCTAATTTATGTCTGTTTATTTACAAAAATTCCGTCTACGAGTTCGTAAATTTGAATGTGTACCTTTGATCTGATAAGTCAAATCTTGGATGTTTATATTTAATCATTTTAGATCTGAACCAGACCCAAATCCCTTATTTTAATTGCGTTATAAGTTTGGTTCTTCCTTTTCCATTTTGAACAATGAGAATGACAATTTAAAGGGGGAAAATCTGTCACCAAATTAGATGGAATTATTTAAATTATTTATGACTTTTTAAAATAATTTAAATCATGTTTTCCCAACCATTCTCTTAAATAATTGTAGTAAGACGGGGAAAAACTATTCTCAAATAATTGAAGCAAACAATAAATACTTTCACTTCTTTTACCTAATTACCTAATTGAACCTATAATTTATAGAAATTTCATCCTTTACAAAGTTCTATTCAATTATTCACTAGTCTCGTAATAGGTTCCAAAGTACACATTTTTTCGACAAATAATGTTATTATGACTAAGTTTTGTATTGACCATACTTTACTAAATCGAATGTGACATAAAATATACACTTTCGATTATGAGGTTAGATGTTCGAATTTTTTCCTATACTTATCGATGAACTTACTAGATCATACCTAGAACGAAAATTTTAAATCACGACCTATTATAGGTCACCATCCCATAATTATAAGTTCCATATTTCGAATGAATTTTTAAAAAGTTTCTACTTTAAAAATAGTTTTAGGACGTTTATAATAATATTTTAAAAATAAAAGTAGAATCGAAGGTTTATAAATTAGTTTTCATTAGTATGAATTACACTTTTCTAAATTAAATTTTCTCACATAAATGGTTCAAATATATTATTTTTAAAAAGTTGGATTTCCATACAAAGTTTATTGTTTTAACAAAAATAAAAGATAATATATCATTAAAATCCATAAATATTTTTTGGTGGACGTTTTAATTTTCCATAAATATATTAATTATTTGATCATCCCAAAATTTCCATCAACCAATAAAAAAAAACAAAAGAAAGATGATAATTTAAACAAATAAAATAAACGACAAAATCTCGTTAATAATAATAATAAAAAAAAAAAAAAGAAAATAAAAATCAACGGTCAAGATAAGATCCATTTTTAAAAATTTATCCATGGGTAGATTAGAGTTTCACACTTTTTTTCAAAATTTTATTTTATTAATTTTAAATTTTTGACTTGGCGGGACCCACCTCGGAGTTGGGTTTCTTCTCTTTGGGGCAATATGGGTGAAAGCACAAAGGAGCCTTCAATTCCTTAAATTTTTCCACGAACACTGGTTTTTAAGCTTCTCTCTCTCTCTCTCTCTCTCTCTCTCTCTCTCTCATTCTGCCATTTTTAATGCTCCAAGTACTTCTTCTCTACCGCCTGAAGAACTCCATTCCTCACTGCATTCTTCTCTCTGAAACGAACCTTTTGGTCAATTTTTGTACCCTTTTCGTTAGATCTGTGTTTTGTGCTCTTTTTGATTCGTTCTGGCTGTTTTTGGTTGCGAACTTGCGATTTGAAAATGGGATCTGTTTGCTGAGAGGTACGTGTTTAGTTTCCATTACAATGGCGGAGTTTTTTTTTTTTATTCTGTTTGAATTTGAATGAGTAACTGTTTGGTAATTTTCTTCACGGACTGAGGGATAAACAATTTGGATTTGGAAATGTGGCTTAGAACGGCGGAGATTTTGGTTTATTTTTGGAGATGACATGTTTTGATGAACTGTAATGCTTGCTCTTTCTGTAATTTACGGGTTTCTTTTTCATTTGTTTTTACTTGGGAAAATTTGAGTTGCTTTATTATGATTCTAAATGGTTCTTTGATTTGAGGACTTAGTTATGGTTAGCTTGACCTCTCTCGTTGTAAGATTAGGGTTTTGTGGAAGTCTCATTGGAATAAAAAATGTAGATGGTTATTGTCGAGGATTGTTGGGAGGGAGTCCCACATTGGCTAATTGAGGGAATGATCATGGGTTTATAAGTAAGGAATACATCTCCGTTGGTATGAGGCTTTTTGGGAAAGCCCAAAGCAAAGTCACGAGAGCTTATGCTCAAAGTGGACAATATCATACCATTGTGAGGTTCGTGATTCCTAACCGTTATAGTTGTTGTTTGTTCTCTCTTCTTCTTAAGAAATGTGAATAAGTATTGGATTGTGTGAGATAAATTCTGAGAAATTGCTGGTTATGGGCTCTGTTTTTGTTTTCCATGTTAAAATAATGGCTGCTGTCCAGGTATTTCGTGGATTAGAACATGGAGGTTGAGAAGAAACGCTCCAAAGGAGGATTTCTTAACTTGTTTGATTGGAATGGCAAATCTCGGAAAAGGCTGTTCTCAAGCAGTAATGAGTTATCTGGTACATAATTCCTTTTGGCTTATGAGTTTTGAAGAAACTTGTTACTTTTGAGCATGGCAGTTTACTTATTCAATGTCTTGATCTTCCTGTTTTGCCTAAAAAAGGATTGAAGCAAGGAAAAGAAAATGTCGACAACTTGTCAAAATCACAGCTCTTTCAGGTGAGATTTGCCTTTGACATGGATTCTGTTCTTCTGCTTTGAGTTGCTTTACACTCTTTTCTGATGGATTGTTCATCTGCAGTTAGAGGCAAGTGAAGATAGAGCAAGTTCTAGTTATAAATTAAACGATGATTGGGATTTTTCTTTGACCAAAACCAGTGAAGAAAAATCTGGGGGCCGAGTTCCCAGTGTAGTTGCTAGACTTATGGGGTTAGATTCATTGCCTTCTAACGCTCCCGAGCCTTGTTCTACCTCATTTTTCGAATCCCGCTCCGTCCGGGCGTCTCATCATGATAACTCTAATGGAGTATGGAACAGTCATTCTATGGATTATATTGGTATGCCCAACAAACTAGAGAGGTTTTCTGGGAATCTCTTAGATTTCAGGGCGCAAAAAGTACCCAAGAGTCCTATTGAGAGATTTCAAACTGAAGTGTTGCCTCCCAAGTCTGCTAAATCTATACCTATAACTCATCATAAGTTGTTGTCTCCTATCAAGAGCCCTGGGTTTACTCCAACAATGAACACAGGTTACTTAATGGAGGCAGCTACCAAGATAATCGAGGCAAGTCCAAGGAAACCCCTGAAGAGTAAAATGCCATCTATTACCAATTCCTCAGCGCCCTTGAGAATCCGGGTTTTGAAAGAGAATTTGGAAACGGCACACAAGTCTACAGGAATAAAAAAACCAACAGAAAATCGAAAAGGGAAGGCTAGTGAACAGAATTATAGTGGATCTGAACAACTTCTAGCGTCAAGGACTGATTCCATTGGAGGTGGTAGAATTAACTCCAACACTTCAAAAGATAAAGGAAGACCAGCTTCCGTTGCAGGGCAAGCTAGAGCTAATGTTCATAGTAGAGGGGAATCAACTTCTTGTAGTGACAGGAGTTCAATGGATCGAAAAGAGCATAATGAAGTGAAATCGAGACAACTTTTCGGGAGCCAGCCCAGCTTGCAAAAACCAATGCAGAAGAGAACCGTGAAGAGAAATAACAATGTTCTTGCACAAAACAATCAGAAGCAGAATTCTTTACCCAACAAAGAAAAATTGCCTTCAAAACCTTCAAAGGTTTTGAATCAACCTGTCAAAAGGATTCAGTCTGCTAGCAAATCTGTAAATAAGGATGTTGTCAACTCCGAAGTTGAATCGAAAATCACACGCACGAGAGAAGCTGATGGGAAAGAAGATTTTGCACCTTCCAAGAAAAATGTTGCCTCACGGAAGAAAAAATCTGTCAGTCAGGATGCTAGTAGTGAAGGAAGTTGTTCTGTGTCTAATGCTTTGATCAACGATGGTGAGAGATCTGTCAAATATAATATTGCATTTGATGGTTCAACGAACTGTGATGAAAACAGGAAGCTGGGAATGGACATTGTTTCTTTTACATTCACATCCCCACTTAAGAAATCTGTTTCTGAACCTCATTCAGATGAGGTTGTAAAAATTAACCACAGCTTGGTCTTTGATTCGTGTAGCGAGAACGATTATTTGCAGAACCTATCATCATTTTCACCCCATTTAAACGACGTAAATGGTGATGCTTTAAGTGTTCTGTTGGAGCAAAAACTTCAAGAATTGACATGTAGGGTTGAGCCCTCTCAATCATATATGACAGGAGAAGGCATTTTCGCTTGTTCCGGGTCCAATTCGCAAAATCTTTTTGCCACTTCAGAATATGCCAAAAAAGAAAATGGCATTAGTTGTAGATACTCAGGAAGCCCCCATGATTGTGACGACTTGTCAATGGATAGCAACGAACTGATTGTCGATAAATGGCTGCAGGTATTGCTGCTTGCTATTGCACCTTTCAGCGGATGTTATCTTTATCATGGTCTTGATATTGAATATTGTCTTACTGCCTGTTTGAAATAACTATTTAAGTGCATTAAACACTTTTTCATACTCGGAAATTATTCTAAGTCATTAGAGTTGTGAAATTTCCATTGTTTCTCAACATCTCGTTCTGTATAACTAAACTCGTTCCAGTTTCAGGGAGCGAAAGACATTAAAGAACCCGAAGATAGTAACGACACTAAAACTGTTACCATTAGTGGATCTTCGATTGAGGACGAGTCTTCCCCAGACGATGGAAATAGCATCCATGGTAAATATCTCTTTTTCTCTTGAACTTATTGAATTATCTGAAGAAGGCATCCTCTGAAAAGTTGGTATCACAAACAAATTTCACCGCCAAGTTTATCAGGAAAATTGCATATAAGTTTCAGATGCAATATAAACTGAGTAGAAAATTTTAGAAATTTGCTTCATAAAGAAGACTGTCTTAGTTTCTTCCTTCACAATCATATCAAATTCCTCCTAGTTATGAAAAATTGCTGGAATTGACTCATTTTTTGGGTTGTCTTCAGTTCAACATGGTGATACAATCAAGTTAGATCCAAAAAATCTCTACTCAAGAATGCTCGACGAGACACCGGTATTCGACTCTGCATCGAGCATCGACGAGGAAGATAAGTTTCAAACTCTTTCACCTACAATGATAAGTCCTATAAAAACCCATAGATCAAATGACTGGGAACTGCAGTATGTGAGGGAAGTCCTAAGCAAAGCTGAGCTAGCATTTGAAAACTTTACATTAGGTGTTGTCAATAATCTGGAGATTGAGGAAAACATCAAGTGCAACGAGCTCGAACAGAAGGTTCTGCTCGACTGTGTGAACGAGTGTTTGGAACGAAAGCTGAAACAAATAGTAATTGGAAGTTCAAAAACTCGGGTTCCATGGACGAAACTGTTTGAGAATGATTGGTTAGCAGATGAGTTATGGAAAGAGATAGAGAGTTTGAAATGCTCAGAAGAATGGATGGTAGATGAGCTTGTGGAGAAGGATATGAGCACCACACAACACGGGAAATGGCTCAACTTTGACATAGAAGCATCTGAAGAGGGGGTTCTGGTTGAGAAATGGATATTAAGTTCTTTAGTTGATGAACTGGTCAGTGATTTGCTGATCATTAGGGAAGAAGCTTAATCTTTTTCTTGTTCTGTTTCTTTTTTGGATATGAACATAAGTTATTGATGATGTAAAGTGATCAGATGGTGAGTTTCTTTAATGATTCTTTTAATTTCCTTCTTGGAAATGAAAACTCTTGTCATACTGATTGTCCTTCATGTATTGTAGAGCTGCTGCTGGTACCCATGGATTGGCAGACATATAATGCAGGGGAAGCTCTGATATCTACCTTCAACTACTCTTCTTCTTCGTTAACAGCTTCTTTTATAATAATATTAACATTCTTCTATAGGGGTAAATTATAAAAAATACTTTCTCGGGTTAACAACAGGGCGGAGTCGGGATGTACTCTCTATCCCTATCCCTGTTCCCACAATAGTTTAGGGGTATTTTTGATAATTTAACCTAAGTCTAGCGTCATGATATATTTCCCGTCCCCACCCGTTTCTCGATGTTGGAGAACTGAGGCTTGAGTTGAAGAAACTCTAAACGAAAACATATACTTGCTTAAAGAAGAGAATTGAACATAGTGAAAAAAACAAGGGTCGGGGAAAAAATCAATATACTTCTAATGTTGAATCGGGGTCAACTAGGATAGAAATAAAGCATTGGGTCGAACTCTTCTTTGGTGTCAAGGTAATAGCTATGAATAGCCATTGACTCCCGAGAAAGGGTCNATTGAGGACGAGTCTTCCCCAGACGATGGAAATAGCATCCATGGTAAATATCTCTTTTTCTCTTGAACTTATTGAATTATCTGAAGAAGGCATCCTCTGAAAAGTTGGTATCACAAACAAATTTCACCGCCAAGTTTATCAGGAAAATTGCATATAAGTTTCAGATGCAATATAAACTGAGTAGAAAATTTTAGAAATTTGCTTCATAAAGAAGACTGTCTTAGTTTCTTCCTTCACAATCATATCAAATTCCTCCTAGTTATGAAAAATTGCTGGAATTGACTCATTTTTTGGGTTGTCTTCAGTTCAACATGGTGATACAATCAAGTTAGATCCAAAAAATCTCTACTCAAGAATGCTCGACGAGACACCGGTATTCGACTCTGCATCGAGCATCGACGAGGAAGATAAGTTTCAAACTCTTTCACCTACAATGATAAGTCCTATAAAAACCCATAGATCAAATGACTGGGAACTGCAGTATGTGAGGGAAGTCCTAAGCAAAGCTGAGCTAGCATTTGAAAACTTTACATTAGGTGTTGTCAATAATCTGGAGATTGAGGAAAACATCAAGTGCAACGAGCTCGAACAGAAGGTTCTGCTCGACTGTGTGAACGAGTGTTTGGAACGAAAGCTGAAACAAATAGTAATTGGAAGTTCAAAAACTCGGGTTCCATGGACGAAACTGTTTGAGAATGATTGGTTAGCAGATGAGTTATGGAAAGAGATAGAGAGTTTGAAATGCTCAGAAGAATGGATGGTAGATGAGCTTGTGGAGAAGGATATGAGCACCACACAACACGGGAAATGGCTCAACTTTGACATAGAAGCATCTGAAGAGGGGGTTCTGGTTGAGAAATGGATATTAAGTTCTTTAGTTGATGAACTGGTCAGTGATTTGCTGATCATTAGGGAAGAAGCTTAATCTTTTTCTTGTTCTGTTTCTTTTTTGGATATGAACATAAGTTATTGATGATGTAAAGTGATCAGATGGTGAGTTTCTTTAATGATTCTTTTAATTTCCTTCTTGGAAATGAAAACTCTTGTCATACTGATTGTCCTTCATGTATTGTAGAGCTGCTGCTGGTACCCATGGATTGGCAGACATATAATGCAGGGGAAGCTCTGATATCTACCTTCAACTACTCTTCTTCTTCGTTAACAGCTTCTTTTATAATAATATTAACATTCTTCTATAGGGGTAAATTATAAAAAATACTTTCTCGGGTTAACAACAGGGCGGAGTCGGGATGTACTCTCTATCCCTATCCCTGTTCCCACAATAGTTTAGGGGTATTTTTGATAATTTAACCTAAGTCTAGCGTCATGATATATTTCCCGTCCCCACCCGTTTCTCGATGTTGGAGAACTGAGGCTTGAGTTGAAGAAACTCTAAACGAAAACATATACTTGCTTAAAGAAGAGAATTGAACATAGTGAAAAAAACAAGGGTCGGGGAAAAAATCAATATACTTCTAATGTTGAATCGGGGTCAACTAGGATAGAAATAAAGCATTGGGTCGAACTCTTCTTTGGTGTCAAGGTAATAGCTATGAATAGCCATTGACTCCCGAGAAAGGGTCGAAGAATGGGACCTATTATGAGACATACAATGCATTACAGACGTATGATCATTATGCTTCAACCAGGTTATTCTATTCCACCTCTTAGAAAGAAAAAACTTAAATCAAAATACTTAATAACATCCTTGTAGTAAAGGTGATCTATGGACAACATCGTTGTAGAAAAGGTCGTAATGCCAGTATATTAGGAATTAAAATATTTATTTAGCCCCTAAGATGATTAAAATAAACAAAATTATTTTAAATAAATAAGTATATATATATTTTGTGGTTTAATTATTTAAAAAATAGGATTTCCTTCCTTAACTTTGTTAATCTTTTATTTAGGTTTAAATAACATTTTATTTCTTTAATTTTAATTTTAATTTTGTTGATAATATATGTGTTAATTAATTGAAATATGCTCGAATTTTAATTATATTTTTGAGTCGAGTTTTTTTTTTAAATATTAAAAAACAATTATATTAATAACGTGTAAATTTGCTCTAAAAGTTCATCAATTAAAATAAAAAGAATACGAAAGTCCAAATAATAATAAATAAATAAAAAACTCGTATTATTCAATATTTAATTTAACAACAAATAAAAAAATAAAAATAAAAATTCATAAAATCTTAATAATATTGAGAAATTTAAAGTGAAAATGAAACATGTAGGACGTGATGTTGACATTCAAATCTTTCATTATGTATTAATATATTATAATTAATATCAATTAATGAAATTATTTTGGTTTGATTATGAATTTAAGTAAATTTCAAAATATTAATTCCCATGTATTATTTTTATTTTTTGTCGCCTTTACAAATTATATAATATTTTAAACGCTACTTGTTTTTTTTAATATATATTTTTCTTCTTTGGTTATTTTATTATATTCAAGATCGGATTCAAATCTGTATTATAATCATAATATTATAAATAGTAAAATTCTCAATCATTATTAAATTTTCAATTTTCACCTGAGGTAATTTTTTATTTTATTTTTTAATTAAGTTAAATTTTCAAATTTGTATCAATATAGTCCTTAAATAAAATACACAATTTTTTTAAAGACGATTTTGCCCTTTTTTTTTAATGTATTTTTATCTTTAATCAATTTTATATATTTCTCATTTTTAAATTTATAATTAAAGTTCTCTAAATACGAATTAGCTATGATTTAGGTATAAAATAAACCCATTTAAATTATATATATGTATATATATATTCAATTAATCTTAAATTTTTATAATTAAAAAAAATCTAAAAACAATATCCATAAACTTGTTTTTTTAATACAAAATATCACATAAAATTAATATTAACTAACCTAATGAAAATAAAACATTAAATTATTAAAGACAAAAATGTTATATATATATATATATATATATATATATATATTTTTTGAAGATTGAGGAGGGTATTATTGGAATAAAATATCATTTAAAAACATTTTTAGACAAAAATTCTTAAAAAAAAAAAAATAAACATGGTTTTTATTTTTTAAATATTCCCGAACAATTACAATTTTTATAGATCAAAATTATATTTATAAGTTATATGTTCGAAGTGAGTAATATTTCAATTTTTAAAAGATTTAAGAGTTTTTTTTTAAATAAATGACAAAATTAAAGAATATCTTTATAATTTAACTATATTTTTTTTGGTTGAACACGAGATTGATAATTAAATAATATTAATTTGACATTAAAATGTAAAATAAATTTAAGCATGATAATTATATTAATGAAATATGATATAAATGGGCTAATAAAAAAATGTCATATCAAATAATAAATAGGACCATCTATATACATGTAAGAAATTAATATTTTTCTATTTTTAGGCCGATAGTCGTACCATTAATTAGAAAATAAAAATACATTTTTATCAAGTTAATAATTATTTTATTTCCATTTAAATCAATAAATATAAAAATAAAAAAGGACAGATATCTGTGGCTTTTTAGAAAAAACATAAAAAAGTAGGGGTAGTATTTGTAATAAATGAGAAGTTCGAGGACTATTTTGTAAACCCACCCCGAAATTATTAATTTGTAGCTACGCTCTTCCGTTTCTCAGAGTTTCTTCTTCTTTTGGCGCAGAACTGATGAACAGAGCAATGGAGCTCCAAACCAGCAACAATGGCGGCGAGATTTTGGATTCAGATGTCAAAACTGAGCTTCAAGAACCTAATAATGGTGGACATCACGGTGTTCATGAGCCCCAAGCCATTTTCGAAGATGTTGATAGCGCATGTTCTACTCCTTATGTTAGTGCTCCTTCGAGCCCTGGCCGTAGCCCCGTCGGGGGATTTTATTACAGCGCTCCCGCTAGTCCAATGCATTTTGCCATAACTAAGTCCTCGAACTCCTCTGCTCAGTTGTCGTCGTCTTCGTTGAAGGATGGCCATTCGTGTTCGTTTGAGTTTGAGTTCTCCGGGAGGTTTGGGTCTAATGGCTCGGGTTCAGTCGGGTCCATGAGCTCGGCGGATGAGTTGTTTTTGAACGGGAAGATCCGACCGATGAAGCTCTCGACTCACTTGGAGCAGCCGCAGGTTTTGGCGCCATTGCTGGATCTGGAAGGAGAAGATGAAGACGATGAAGGGGGCGAAATCGTAGGGTATGTAAGAGGGAGAGATCTGCGGCTTCGCGATAAATCTCTACGGAGGAGAACCAGATCTATGTCGCCGTTGAGGAATACGCCGGCGGAATGGACGGAAAATGACGATGAAGATTTGAATACAGAGGGGTTTCTCGAGAACGATTCAGGAGAGGGGAAAACGATGGAGAAGAACGAAGAAGAAGGGTTTATGAGTTCAGAAACCACCACTCCTTCAGTTTCGGCTTCGTCGTCAAGATCTTCATCGGCCGGAAGGAATTCGAAGCGATGGATTTTTTTGAAGGATTTTCTATACAGAAGCAAAAGTGAAGGAAGAAGTAGTAATCATAAATTCTGGTCCAACATTTCATTTTCTTCTGCAAAAGAGAAGAAACCAACAACAAATCAAGCAACATCCACTTCCACTTCCACTTCATCTTCAACAAAGCAAAAGGCTACAAAACCATCAGCTCACAAGGTGAAGGGAGGAAATGGGCAAGTTCCGGCGAAGAAGCCTACGGCCGGAAAACCGACGAACGGCGTCGGAAAACGGAGGATTCCGCCGTCGCCTCACGAGCTGCACTACACGAAAAACAGAGCACAAGCAGAGGAGCTGAGGAAGAAGACATTCTTGCCTTATAGACAAGGCTTGCTTGGCTGCTTGGGGTTCAGCTCAAAGGGCTATGGAGCTATGAATGGCTTTGCAAGGGCCTTGAACTCTGTCTCTTCCAGGTAAAAAAATAAGATCAATAAGATATAGCTAGCCTATTCCATTTCAAAGAAAATTGTATAGGAATTTTTCCTTTTCCTTCTCATGAAACTTGCTCTATGCTAAGATGATGATTATATTAATGCATTCTTGTTATTCATTTCATCATTTTTTGTTCATCCAGAAGAGCTAAGCTTCTGAGATCCAATCTCAAAGGGGTCTTTGTAGAATCTAGAAATTAATGGGGTGTTTCCTTTTGAACCCCACAGTATGGCTGTTGTGCTAAGTTACTGTTCCTCTCAGCACAGTAATGTATACCCTTTCTTCTGTCACACTGTTTCAGTCGGCTTAGCTTATAATCTATCTCTTCAGATGAGCTTTAGCTTGTGAAAGTTTATGATTATGGAAGTAAGAACAACATCAGCTCTGCTTACATTACAGCTTTTAAGCTAATTTTTTCTTTGTAGCCTTTTTCTCTGATGTTTGAACACTTTTTTTCTAAGCTATGAGGGAATAATTCGTAAAGAAATCCATGACATTGGAAACGTTTTTACTTGGTCTAATCTCTAAGACAGTTCACATCAACTGTTAAGTGCGGTGTTCTCATAAGTTAGAATGCTTGTTAGTTTTCCTCTAATAACTTGGGTAGCGTTAGAATACACTCCTTGCCCACCCCTACTGATTTTCATAGAGGTTCCACCCACCCTAATGCCAGATCCGAGAGACAACAAGGATTTTTGATTCGTAAAGTTTTCATTTAAGGTCTTGGACTTTAGAGAGTAGATTTCCAAATATCTGAAGACCTAACCTCCATAGCCATCATTGGGTAAGAAAGCCAGTTCTAAAAACAACTTGCTTGCCACCTTTTCCACTTAAAAGTGCATCCAAGAAAAAAAAAAAAAAAATGAGGCGGATGGACTTGAGCTGTTACAAATGGTATCATAATCAGACACGGGGTGGTATGCCAGCGAGGATGCTGACCCCTTAAGGAGATGAATTGTGAGAACTCACATTAGTTAGAGAGGAGAACAAAGCGCATCCCTTATAAGGGTGCGAAAACTTCTCCGTAACAGACCGGTTTTAAATCTGAGGGAAAACTTAGAAGAGAAAGTCCAGCTTCCACACTAAAAAAAATTATAATGTCTTTGAATCTGTGCATTTTTATGGTTGTGCAATGATAAATGATTTATTGGTGACTTTTATGGGGGTTGTGTTGAAACCCTAAAACAAAAAGTGATGAGGGTTGATGATGATGAAAGAGAATGTTGATTTGGTTAGTGAGAAATGAGATCAATTATAGGGCGCTATGGCTCACATGTTGATGGGACATTGCTGTGTGAGGCAGCAGAAAGGCCCCATCTTAACCTACGGATCCACAAGGAATGACTTATTTACAAACAAATAGCAAGAGATAACTATATGTTCTCTTGGTGCTATTCTTTAACTTCTGTGGTGCAGGAACCTTTTGCTAGCTCCCCACATTGTTGCCTCGATGCTTGGAAGAGATTTGAGGTAAATTCTTCTCCTTTTTTCTTTTTAATTTCGATTATGGGGGCAACGAGGGCCCTATTCTCCTTATCATCCTCAAACCCGTCCCATAATCCTCAAGAAGTTTCATCCATCCAAAGGCCATGTTATGGCTTAAGCCCACTCCTATAAGATATTATTCTCTCTAGGTTTTCATTTTGGGTTTCCTCTAAATGTTTTAAAACGCGTATACTAGGGAGAGGTTTCCCCACCCTTATAAAGAATCCTTTGTTTCCCTCTTTAACCGACGTGAGATCTCACAATCCATCATCCTTCGAGGCCCAACATCCTTGTTGGCACACTCCACCTCGTGTCCACCCCATTCGGGGCTAGCCTCCTCGTTGGCAGATCGCCCAGTGTTTGGCTTTGATACCATTTGTAACGGCCCAAACCCACCGCTAGCAAATATTGTCCTATTTGGGTTTTTCCTTCCGAGCTTCCCTTCAAGATTTTAAAACGCGTCTGCTAGGGAGAGGTTTCCACATCCTTATAAAGAATACTTCGTTCTCGTCTCCAACCAATGTGAAATCTCACATGCCAACTCCGAGAGATAACAGTTTCACAGGATTAGGGGTTTGATTTGAACTATTATACTCTTAGATCATATCTGAAAATTTTCCGAGATAGCCCTAATACATGCTTCCTTTATTATTGCTGAATCTCGTAACAATGAAGATGCATTATTTTATAAAGTAGGGTCCAACATAACTTATTTTAGTCGAAGGGAATCTTTCTTGGAGGGTATTTCTAAACATCCCAACATTAAAAAGTTCATGTTGCCACTGGAACTTTGTTATCTTTTTTGAAACAAAAGTAAATTTCTTTTGTTTCAAAAAGGTGTGGGAATAAAGTTTTAACTCTTGACAAAAGTTAGGAGTTTGAATTTGTTTTGCCTGAATTAGGAAGCTCTGTTAAAATAATGTGCAATAGGGAGGAAGTGGATTTTGTTCATAATCTCTCTGGGGCCATGCTGTTTCCTTGATATTAGCATAAAGGAGAAACAGATGGGTGGTGGGTGAGTGATGAAAACATTTGGCTTTGATTGTTTTTAAGTTTGATCTTTGCTGGTGAACTTGCGATCTCGTTCGATCAAAACTTGATTCCCTATAACATTTGGGGTCGAAAAATTCGTGGTTAGTAAGATTTAGCTCCTTGTTGTTGATTTTGATGTTTTAGGGTGCTTAGAAGACCCACAACTGTAACAAACCAAACCCATCACTAGCAAATATTGTTCTTTTTTTATTTTTCCTTTCGAACTTTCCTTCAAGTCTCACAATCGATACTCTTTTGCCCTTCAAGGTTTCTCAATGTGGAATCACACAACCCACCCTCTGGGGCCTAATGTTTTTGCTGGCACACCGCTTAATGGCTGGCTCTAATACCATTTGTAACAGTCCAAGTCCAGCGAGCAAATATTGTCCTTTTTGGGCTTTTTCTTTCTGGTTTCCTTTCAAGGTTTTTAAAACTCGTTTGCCAGGGATAGGTTTTCATACCCTTGATGTTTCGTTTTCCTCCCAACCTCAATTCGTCCTTAAAGATCGAAATCGATAACATTGGTTTAGATATCTCTTCTCACGAGTTTCTTGATTCTAAATATTACAAGATCTTAGTTGTATTAAGATCTTAAACTTTTGAATTTGACTAAATAAAAAAGGGACTACTAATCCAAGTGTTTGTAAGTTAACCTAAATACTTGCCAAGTCAGCCAACTTAGTTTTGATTACGGGCAAAGTCATCTTAAAGCTATTCTATAATCAACACGTTTCGTGGATTCAAATTATATAGCTAGAAGAATACAAAAAGATCAAAATGGAGATTCGTCTAACATCTTTAAAAAAACAAAACGCTATCCCTAAAAGAAAATGATGATGACGGTGACGGCGATCGAGAGATTATTTTGGGCATGAGAAACAAATCTCCGATGGTCCAAAACCACCATTGTCTTGCATGACAAACAAGACCCATCAAGCAACAAGTACAAAGAAAGTCTCTCTCAATGTCAACCTCCTAAGATGTGGATGAGATAGGCATAGAGCTCACCTCTTTTTGTTATCTTTGTTTCTCTTCGGCCCATTTAAAACTAGCCCAACCCAACATCTCTTTTATGGGCCTTTGTGTAGCCCATAATACTGTTGGGCTCACCTCTTTTTGTTATCTTTGTTTCTCTTCGGCCCATTTAAAACTAGCCCAACCCAACATCTCTTTTATGGGCCTTTGTTTAGCCCATAATACTGTTGGGCTCACCTCCTTTGTTATCTTTGTTTCTCTTTGGCCCACTTAAAACTAGCCCAACCCAACATCTCTTTTACGGGCCTTTGTTTAGCCCATAATACTATTGGGCCACTTCTGTCCACACCTTATGTGGGCCTAAGTTGCCGCCATTCAAACTTTCAACCTTAATGGTGTGTTTTCTAAAATGACCCAATTAATTAAAATATACACTTGACTGAAAAATTAAATATTTTAATTCAGATTTTTAGTAATTTATATATTATTTTAATAAAAATAGGAGAAGCGGGGGCGTTGCGAGAATCGAACTCACGACCTCTCGCACCCGAAGCGAGAATCATACCACTAGACCAAACGCCCTGCGTGAATCTTTTTAAAGTTTTTGGAAAATTTCAAAATTCAGTGGTGCGGTCAAGTTTTTTTTCGGCGGCGATGGCTCATGCCAGCAACACTGTAAGTTCTAATCTTCTGTTTCATTTTGAACCCTAACTTACTGATATTCCATCCCAACTTAAATCCTCTGAGTGGTTCTGGTTCTGGTTCTGGTTCTGGTTGTGGCTCATTTAGTGGATGAAACGAGAAAAATAGTTAAGAATGATGAAAAAACCTCAACTCTTTCCTTTTTGGGATTTCGATGGGGTTTATTTGCAACTAATTTCGGTCGATTCCTTAAATGCAGGTAGCTGGAGTTGATAACACCATCAGAAGAAAATTTGATCGAGAGGAGTGTTTGGAACGACCTCGTGAGCATGAAGAACAGGATGGGACTTATGGAATTCATTTCTTGTTCTCATCGTCATCTTAATGCTTATTTTTGTGTGTGTTCCTCAAATGTGTTCTCATTTCGCTGATTCTGATGTCTTTAATCTGTATTTCACGAGGTTAAGTCTGTAAGTGTTCTCTTTCCTGCCATTTCTGTTGAGTATTTTGCTCTCATTCACGTGTAATTATAGAAGCTAGAATATGTAAACTTGGTATGATGATGGTTCAGAAGGATTTCATTTTTCATCTTTTCTTCAGTGAAAGGATCGCCAGTGCAGAGAAAAAACCATTGAAGCATAGAGATTACGATTGGGAAAAACCCAGGTTAGTTCTACCATTCCTCCCACTGTTCCTTCAAACATTTTCTTGAATCAGTGTGTACTTTGGTCAGAATCTGTATTTGCACTGCTCTTTTGTGTTTATGTGGTAGAAGTTTAGGCTGTCTTGAGTTAATAATTGGTCGTTTTTTTATCCATTTGTGTCAGTAGTACATTGACCTTTAAAAATTTTAGTATATTAACTTTTAGGCGATCAAATTTTGGCCTGTGGCATCTCGGTGGATGCCGCTGTAGATTCAAGTTCTATGTGGCAACTTTATTTGAAATGTAAGACTTATGTATTGCCTGTACTGGTGTCGCGTTTAAAAATCTTGAGAGGGGAAGCACGAAAGGGAAAACCGAAAAAGAACAATATTTAGCTGTGGGCTATAAATGGTATCAGAGCAAGACACCAGGCGATGCACTAGTGAGAACGTTGAGCTCCCAAGGGGGGTAAATTTTGAGGTTCCACATCGGTTGGAGAGGAGAAGAAACATTGCTTATAAGCATGTGGCTCCCTAGTAGAAGCATTTTAAAACCTTGAGGGGATGTATGAAGGGAAAACCCAAAAAGGATAATATTTGTTAGCAATAGGCTCGAGTTATAACAAATAATATCAGAGTCAGTGAAGATGTTGGGCTCCCAAAGGGGGTGGCTTATGAGTTCCCACATCGGTTTGGAGAGGGGAATGAAGTCCCTAGTAGACATGTTAAGTTTTAGAACGGGATCTCTTAAACAGGTACCACCCTAATGGTCTCCATTATTTTAGATATTTGTGGAAGCAGTGTCGAAAGGGCTAAGTCGCTTTATGTGAAATAGGTGCAGGAGCGGTTTGAAGTTCTCTAAAAGGGAAAAACGCCAGGAAGCTTCACAGAACAAGGTAAAGCTTAAGAGTTCAGAGCTAGCCATGCCATGCCTTATGGATTGATGCGCAAGGGAAGATCGAAACATGGGCTTCCCAGCCTTTTGGACTGCAAGTTATGTTTTGAAAGTTATCAATATGAACAATGAAGAACTGGAAGAGCATAACATGGCCTTTCACATGTTATATACAAGTTTCATCATGTCTCATGATGAAATTAGTTACTGATTTCATATCTGTGATGAACTTGGTCCAAGAAATGAAAGAAAATATGCACATGAACTTGTCTTTAGTACAACAAAATATGAGTTCGGGAGATTTGAACTATTGGGTCAGTGTTCGATAATCATTCAAATTCAACAGATTCAACAAACATTCAATGTATTTAAGGGCTTACAAGTAATGAGTTCAAGTCATAGTGATCATCTACTTAGGATAATATTATACGAATTTCTTTGATGATCAAATGCAGTAGGTTGAGACGATTGTCATGTGAGAACAGTCACGGAGTCAAAAACTGATCGAACATTCACACATATGAAAGAAAAAATCTTGAGACCCAAATCAAGATATGTTCAAATAAATCAAGTCAATGGTTTGATCTATATGTTCAATTTAAAAAAAAACATGAAAGAGAAATGAAGAATAGAGTAGCCAATTCACTACAGCCTTTATGATCAAATTTTGGTGTGGGAGTTTCAATTGGAAATGAAAAAGGTAAAAACAATTCTTACCCCTCAGATTCATACCAACAGAATGACAGTAAAGGTTGAACAAAATAATTTGTTTCTCAGAACAAAGAAAACAAAATCTACTTTATGTACTGAGAAAGCCATTTGAAACCATCCCCATAACCCATTTTCCTAACAATGCTACACATGAAAACCTCCAGAGGACGAACACTCGAGTCAGCCATGCTTACCTTGCCCTTGCCAGTCGTGAAGTTTGTTAGGCCTAAGTTGTACCGTAACTCGTCTTCTGATGCAGCATATGGAATGTCGATCTTATTGCCCAGAATCAGAAATGGAACGTCGGCCAATGCTTCGTCGGAGAGGAGAGCATCCAACTCTTTCTTCGACTCTGCAAATCTCTCCTTGTCATATGCGTCAACCAGATAAACTACGGCATCCACCTTCACACAACAATGGCAACATATTCAATAAAGATTTTGACATCATAAGGAGCTATATAATGCGAGCACAACACAAGACTAGCTGACCCAGTTAGTGGCATATAAGATCATATGATATCAAATAAACAGCTCAAAACACATTGTTTGTCCTTCACAGGCCAATGTCAGATTACATATGATTGTAAACCTTGTATAAGGCCACATTATTATAGCCACAGTTTCACAAAGGTGGATGAATTCAATGTATGGGTTAAAACCATAGTTCAGCAAAGGACACAATTTTGACCCCTCTTTCAATGAGAAGATGCTATTAGCAAACAGCTACATAATTTCTGCCTCCCATGAATCAGTAAAACACCAAGAAAGGATCATCTGGGATTATGAAGGCAGGGATACATTTTTGAAACAATGAAATCATTCGGAGTTAAAATACTAGCAAAGTTAGGCAAAATCAATGTCTGTTAAAACCAAAATTTCAATCCTTCCACCTCAGAACTTAGGATCCTAAAGACAGAAAATGTCATACAAAACATCAGCAAATAATTTCAGAACCGTAGAAGAATGATTACGATTACGATTACGTTGATGAAGAAAATGTATGGTTATGTACTAAAAGCAAATCCTTTCAAGGAGAAGATATACTATCAGCGAATAACCATGTGATTTCTGCCTCCCATGAATCAGAAAAACACAAAAATGGTTTGCCTGGGATTATGAAGGCAGGAAAATATTACGAAAGCACTAAGTCGTTTCAAAGTTGAATAAACTGCACAGGTAGTAAAATTGTAGAATATAGAAACTCAGAACTTAGGATCTTAAAGATAGAAAATGTCATACGAAATATCAGCATATAATTTATGGTGACTTGTAGAAGAACGATTACGATGATGAGAAAAATGTATGGTTATGTACTAAAAGCAAATCCTTTCAAGGAGAAGATATACTATCAGCGAATAACCATGTGATTTCTGCCTCCCATGAATCAGAAAAACACAAAAATGGTTTGCCTGGGATTATGAAGGCAGGAAAATATTATGAAAGCACTAAGGCACTTCAAAGTTGAACAAACTGCAAAGGTAGACAAAATAATGTATGATAACTGTAGGTAATATTTCAAAGTAAAGCTTTCGGACCTTTCCATAGAGAAGGCAATACGGTAATTCAGTACATTGGACCTCAAATATGGCAAACGTCATTAAAAAATATCAGAGGGTACAATTTATAGTTCACGAATAGTTACAATGACAAGAAAAATGTATGGTTATGTACTAAAAGCAGACCCTTTTCAAGCAGAAGATATGCTATCAGCGAATAACCATATGATTTCTGCCTCCCATGAATCAGAAAAACACAAAGAGGTATGTCTGGGATTATGAAGGCAGGAGAACATTTTTTTTTTGGGGGGGACTAAGAAAAGAGTGACACCCGTAAAATTTAACTATTTTTT
>NC_036648.1:7096050-7136285 GCF_002806865.2 Cucurbita pepo subsp. pepo | reverse complement strand
AGGGGGGGGGTGTGGAAACTAGATGGTTCAAAGTTCAAATAACCGCAAAGGTAGACAAAATGGTAAGGGCAGTAACACAGAAAAATGCACGGTATGTACTAAAAGAAAAAAAAAAATGTACGGTTATGTACTAAAAGCAGATTCTTTCATGTAGAAGATATGCTATCAGCGAATAGCCATATAATTTCTGCCTCCCATGAATCAGAAGAACACAAGAAGTTTAATCCGGGATTATGAAGGCAGGGAAACATGTTGAACACAATGAGATGGGTGTTGAGAGTTCAGATAACCACAGAGGAAGATAAAATCATACATTTTGAAGCAAAAGTTCCAATTTCATGACAGAGAACACAAAACAGCAATGAAGTACATGGGATTTCTGATATGGTAAATGAGGTACAACATATTCAGTCAATATGACTTGCAATCGGATGGGTTGAATGATGAAACAATGTATGGTCATGAACTATAAGCAGACCTTTTCAAGAAGAAGACATGCTATCAGCGAATAACCATGTAATTTCTGCCTCCCATGAATCAGAAAACTACAAAAAGTTTGTCTGGGATTATGAAGGCAAGGAAACATTTTGAAAATGGTAAGAAAGTACAGAGTTCAAACAACCACAGAGGTAGAGGAAATAATGTATGTTGAAACCATAGTTAGCATTTAGAAGCAAAGACGTTCATCTTTCCTCAAAGAAGGCAATATGTTAACTCATTACTTGGGAGAACAAATATGAGACATGATGAATAAATATTCAGCAAGTATAATTTACAGTTGAAAAATAGTTTGAATGACAATTATGAAATCAAAGCAGAACATTTCAGGCCGAAGATATGCTATCGACAAGTAACTATAGAATTTCTTCTCCAATGAATCAGAAAAACACGAATAACTTTCTCAAGGATTACAAGGGCTTGGAAACATTTCGAAACTGATGGCACTGATTAGTGCTCAAATAGATTTAACAGCCTCTCAAGTTAAAAATAACAGGAGTTCGAGAATTGCATTGATCAAGAAATTCAACCCCATATTTGGCAGAAAACTATACATTCGGTCAACTGAAACATTCAACTCATAGATAAAATACAACCACCATATGGTATCATTCGACCCATGTGGTTTTCTGTACAGGCGTAACACATTCAGAATTGGGAATATGAAGTAAAGGAGGTGAAAAAATATACACCTTAGCATAGTAATCTTTCCAAACTCGGCGAGCAATCTGATGTCCTCCTAGATCAAAGGCCTTGAACTTGATTTTACCAATACTCAACTCTTCCGAAGTTGGATGCTGGGTCGGCTGGTGTTGAACTAATCTCTGCAACATGACAAGTTAACGAAATGAACTCTTGAATTAGAGCTAACTAAAAATCCAACATTCAGGCAAATCTAAGCAACAAATAAGATTTCAAAAACATCGAAAAATTAAGGAAATGCAACCATTTTACGCTCTCTGAATTCTGAATCCAAGCATCTGTTTTCCTCGGGGATAATATTTTCATATACCACCTTATTTGGGAAATAATCTGGAACTAAAACATAATCTACAAACAACAATCGAGATTCAAGACTTGTAACATTGCTATCTCTCCATCGAAAGCATTTCATCAATTTTCAATAGTGTACAAATAATAAAAAAATGAATAAAGACAATAAACTTAAGAATCATAAAGAAATATACCTCATCTTTCAACATATGAAGCAAGGTCGTTTTTCCAGCATTATCGAGCCCTAAGAAAAGGATCTTGGCCTCCTTTTGCCACAACCCAAGAGATGCAAGAACTCCATAGAACCAATCAACCAAAAACATTTTCTAATTTCCGTCAAAATGCAGGCCAAAAACGACCTCGAAAAGCTGCAAACTTGTACCGTAAACCCACGAGATCGAGCCCCTAAAATCCCCCAAAGCAAGAGCAAATGAGCACTTCTAGGGATTTAGGATCATACTAATCAAAAAAACGCATCTGGAAATCGTAGATATTAACATAATAAGTAGGAGAGGAGAGGGAGGTGAGAACTGTGGCCGCCATTTCTGTTTGAAGCTGAGGTAAACGAAGCCCTAAACAGGCCCACATGGATGTTTAATGGGCCTTCCTCCATCCCCCAATTATGGAGTCCGGCCCAAAACTTTAATTTAAAACCTTAAAAGAAACAAAAATTAAATTTTTTTTTATTCCAACTTAATTATTTCCACCGTAATTAAATTAAATATTACATTGAACCCAATTTGATGTGTTCAGTATAAATTTAAATTTTTTTATAAAAAATAAAATTTTAATTTCAAGATTTATTTGGAAATAAATAATTGGAAAATTATATAATATTTAAAAAATAATAATTAACAAATAATTTTATATATACATGTTTTTGCGAGATAGTAGTAGCCACGTGGCAGAAACTAATTTAATTTAAATAAAAAATAAAAAAAAAAAGAAGATAAGTTTGAAAATTGAGTTTATCCAAAAGAATAAAACAAGTGGGGCCCACTCTCATTTTTCGAATTTAAATAAATGTAAATAAATAAATAAATGGCCCACAGACTTATATAGAAGAAAAAAACCGGAAGCCGAAACCCAAAACCGCCAATGGTTTTCGGTTTTTTAATTTTCTATATATATTTTTTAAAAATTAAAATGTTTTTTTTTCTCTCTCTCCTATAAATATCGCCAGTGGCTCGGACTTCCCGGTCACCAAACTGTCTGCGACGCTTCCAGAACTGGGAATTTGCAACCGTTTTCCGAGATTTGTTACCAGCCGTCGGATTATCATCGGATCTCAGATGGGTGACGTGTCAGAACGTGAGAGAAAGATCCTTGTGGCCGTCGACGAGGGCGAGGAGAGCTTGTACGCGTTGTCTTGGTGTTTGAGGAATGTAATTTCTCAAAATTCCAAAGATACCCTTATCCTCCTCTACGCTCGGCCACCCCGCCCGATTTACACCGCCATGGATGGCACTGGTAAGTAAATTCAAACTATCCAACGGTTATTTTGGTAATTTTGGAGTTTCTTATTTATTATTATTATTTTTTTTTGTAGGGTATTTGTTTTCAGCGGATATTATGGCCACGATGGAGAGGCATAGTCGTGACGTGGCGGCGGCCATTGTGGAGAAGGCCAAGAAGCTATGCAAGGATCTAAATAATGTGAGTTATTAGGGCTATTTTTATTAATTAATTTCCACGTCATTACTTCTCTAAAATTACGTGGAATATAATCACATTAAGTAATCTAGTGTTAAAAGGAAACAAAAGTAAAAATGAAATAACCAAACAAAAGAGTTTAAATTAAAAATAAAATTTATAGTGGGAAGATATATTATAGGAGTGTTCTAGATATTGTGGTGTGAAATGACTATTGTACCCTTGAGCATTTAGAGATATTATTTATTTTGAATTGATTAGAAAATGTGAAATGACGAAAATGGGGCTGTGGGAACAGGTGAAGGTGGAGACAAGAGTGGAAAGTGGAGATGCAAGGGACGTGATATGTGAGATGGTGGAGAAATTGGGTGCTGACGTGTTGGTCATGGGTTGCCATGGCTATGGTCCAATCAAAAGGTGACTATCTTGGTTCGGTTCGGTTCTGTTCGGTTGGTTGGTTCGATAAATATTTGATTTTTTTAAAATTTTTAAAATTTTAAGTTTATTAAAAGCTAAAAATTAAAAATGAAATTTCTAGTATAAAATTTTGAGGATAAGAATTGTTGGGTAATTTAAAAAATTTATTAAATTGCATTTTAGTTTTTGAATATTGAAGTATTTGATATTTAATTAAAAAATAGATCTAGACAATAGACTACTGTGGCTTAGTAGTGATATCGAGATAAAGGTAAGGTCAAATTGTCGAGATAAAGGTAAGGTCAAATTGTCCACCTATCGCTTTAGTCAGGTAGTACTTGACTGTTGTCTTTCTTAAGCCTAAGGTTAGAGAACGAGTCAGGCGAAGCCTTTTCCTTCCCTTTACTTACTTTAGGGCTTGCTTCCCTGATAGGTAAGGGAATAGTCCAACTTTCGACCCTATATTGGCTTCCAGTACTTTCTATTCTCGGTAACAAGGTAATAGCTCTTCTTTTCCTAAAGTGCTTGTTCCACTAGGATCCTCTTCTCTTCCTTAATAAGTAAGAGGATAGCAGTCCGTTATTCTATGGCTTCGGTAGGCTCTTTTAAAAAAAGTTGACCCGTGATCTACGGAAAGACTACTTAAAGTACGTACACGAGTGAATAAAGTATTTGATATTTAATTAAAATTTAATGGGATGAAATTTTTGCAGGGCATTGATTGGGAGTGTGAGCAACCATTGTGCAAGGATTGTGAAGTGTCCCATTTTAATTGTAAAGAAGCCCAAAGACTCAGCTGCTTAGTAAATAAATATGTTTTTTCTTTTTAATTTTCTTTTTGAGTACCATTTCGTAAAAAAAACACACAATTATGTATGTGAAGTTTGTGNTTTTTTTTTTTTTTTTTTTATTATTTTTTTTTTTTTGAGGAAATGAGTAGATAAATATGGCAGATATGAGGTTTCAATATAAATATATTTTTCACACGTTAAAAATAAAAAGTTAATTAATATATATATATAGATAGTCATATTAAACAAATAAATAAATGAGTTTATGAAAAGTCAATATAATAAAAAGAATGGTAAACGAAGAAAATTACCAGTGGAAACCCGAAATCTCCATCCAGTAAAAATAAATGGAGAATTTTGGACAATAAGATTTCTTGTTTCTATTCGGTAGGCATCGAATAATTAATATTAATTATCATTATATACAGAGGTTAATTATGTAAGTGGCACAATCTTTTAAAAGATAACTATCTCGATTTCATCTCAAAATTGATATAGAATCTTTAGAAAAGACTTTTCGAGGGAATATTGGAAAGTGAATAGTGACTTTTTTTTTTTTTAATAGTTAAAATAGAGTAAATCAAACTTTGATTTATTTTATCAATTCTTTCTTGATTTGCTTCAATTTCATAATAAAGATAGCTATGTATATGTTTTCAAATAATAATAATAATAATAAATAAATAAATAAAAATAAATAAAAAGTTTTAGAAAATAATGCAATTTATGAACATTTCTTTTTTTTAATATCTTTAAAAGTTTTTTTTAAAGAGTTAATTTAAGTTAAAGAATAATTAATATTAATTACAAAGGTTATAAGAGGTTGTGATCCTATTATAAAATTAAATATCAAAATTAGTTGCTATAGAGATTATTAAAATTAATATTATGAATGTGCCTTAATTTTCAGATTTTGTTTGCACCGTCTTTTTCTTTTTTTTTTTAATTTTTTTTTAAATTTTATTTCATTCCACTTTATTTGGACCCTACTTTGAAATTTCATCATGAGATAAGAATGGATATCTGCAACCATGGGTCCCCAACAAGTTACTATATCTGCAGCCATGGGTCCCCAACAAGTTACTATAATAATTAGTATGGACCAATAAATGTATTTAACAATGGTTTTTTTTTGTTTTTTTATTGCTAGCGGATTTCTTACCAAAAAAAAAAAGAAAAAAAGAAAAAAAGAAAAATAGTTAAAGCTAATAATCGAAGATTAATTGGACTCTAAATATAAATCATTACCCATTCCATAAAATTCATCAATCAACATGCACTGCAACAACACAAACACACAATTACCAAGTTCGATGTGTCTACCAAGCAATATGAGATCTAACAATACAAGTCCAGATATTACCAAGTTTGATGTGTCTATCAAGCAATATGAGATCTCACCTGTACATCTATTATATCTAACCTTCAGATTAAAATTATATTACTCTTTAAAAATATATTTTGAGTCTAATATATGAATATTCAATACTCAAGTCGAGAGAACAGAACAGAATCAAATTTGGGATGAAAACAAGAGAATTGCAAAATGAAGGAACCCTTCCATTGAGATTTCATCAATCAAATTGTCCTATTCTTTCTTCTTTCTATCCCTAACGGCTCAAACTCAAAACTCAAATTCAAACTGAAATTCAACCAAATCAGTCATTCATGAAGAAGGACTGTTTCTTTTCTACATCTACAAAACGAAGAAACAAAAAGCAAAGGTGGAACGCGAAAATTTTCTGCCAACCCAACTCTACCTCCTGTGTTGTCTCCCCTCCATCCTTATAGTTCATCCTGCAAACGGTTAAATCATATGAAGGTCAGAAGGACATAAAATAGTGTACACAACTCGATCCCGGAACCGAAAGAAAAACCTACATGTTTGTCCTCGTCCTTGTCCTCGGCTCCGTCATCCTTTTTGTCCAAGTCAGCGTCCAAATCAGAGTCATCTGCATCGTCTGATTTGTCTTCATCTTCGTCCTCAGCCTAGTAGAATGAAAGCAGACATCAAAATTATATATCATACAAGAAATCATCTCAAAAGCTGTAGTTTTTCTCAATGATAATACTTACATCTGATTCAACTGGATCACTCTTGGCTTCCTGGTGAAGGTGAAGGCACAAAATCAATACTTAATTGACATATTTCAGGTATCGGTTAATTCAACATTTAAAAATGCCACTTCAGGGCACAATGTTTACCTCCTCCTCTCTCTTCTTCTCTGCCTCCTCGAATGCAGCTTTCTCCACCTTAAAGAATGTATCAAACTCAATCAAAACCAAGTACATAAAGAAAAAGAAACTATAAGAAGGTTTAAAAATGTACCTCCTTGTGCTTGCCCCATGTTTCTTCGGCGACATTCTTTGCATATTCCGGATCGTCAGTAATCAAGACATTGTCAAACAGGGTGCCTGATTTCACCTGATATCCAATATATAAATTGGGTCATCGACGTATGAATTCATCATAGTGAGATATGTTATAAGCAGAAATGGATTGCAAGGGAATCGAAGGAAGCTGTACCTGCCACAACTCAATACCAACATATTTCAATTTGGGGTAAACATAGAGCTCGGGGTCATCCTTAAAGTCTGCAGCAAAGGGTTCAAGAGCTCAGCAACAAAGTTCTTAAACAGAAGTAATGATCGTTGAAACACAATTTGAGATTTGATAACATCAATAGAAAACAACCAACCTGGGTTGTCAATCAATGGTGCCTTCCACTTGCCCTTGTAGTTAGGGTTCTTAATTTTCTGGAAAGACGAAAAATAATATTTACGATTCGAAAATAGAAAGGAGATAATATTAATACCACAAGCGTCAAGCAAAAACAGCATAAACCTACCTTGGGCTCCCATGGGCCTTTGTAATCAGGATTGGGAATGGTTGGGGCCACCCATTCACCATCTTCCTCATCATCCCAGTCTTGGGGCTGAAACAAGTAGCTTTGCTCATTAATAACAGAGTTTCTTCTCAAAGAAGAGATGACTAAAAGGGAAATTTACAATAGCTACCTTAGAGGCATCAGGATCAGCTATCTCTTTAGCAATGTCATCATAGCCCTAATACACAAAACAAGTGAATTTAAGAATACATATACTCGAGATTGATGTTACAAAATACCAAGCAGGATCTAGATAACTAAGGCATCATTACCTCTGGCTTCTTATCTTCTGGATCAGGAATGTACTCTTTGTCATCCCAATCCTCAGGCTGCAAGTATCACACATGGAGGCATTAATAAGAATCCACAACGTAAAACATCACTCTAAAATGGCCTCATTAATGTGCTTATAATAAGTACTTACTTTCTTGGCTTCGGGATCCTTGATCTTCTTTGGAGGGAGGAGGCTCCAATCATTGTACAAACTGCCTTTTTGCTTCTCAACATTATCGATGAGGATGCTGTAAGTTGCATCAGGACGAATGATGAAGGTGTAAACATGAGTAAGTTGGTCAGTCTCACAGGGAACTTCCTTCTTGATCAAGTGATTAGTGTCATTATAGTTGAGAATAGCATGCACTTTCTTGGTGCTGTAGCCACAGATATCAGGGCCAAACATGATGCTGCAGGAAACAAGGAATACATAATCATAAATCAAGTCAATAAAATAATTATCGTAAACAATAAAAATAAAATAAAATGAAAACCGACACTTTTCAGAGTTCACTATTAACCTGTAAGGTGTTTCACCACCGAATTTCTTCTGATCAACCTCACCGCTCATTAACTTCATATATCCACCACCACAATCAAGCTTCTGTTCGTGCTTGACGGAAAATTGGAAAACAAGAATGTTATCTTTGTTGCTGAATTCAGGAAACTCGGCTGAAATAGCGTAGAATCTGTAATCTTCACTAGTTTGGATACCTATGACATCCAAGGAATAGAATAAAAATTAAATACTTGAAACCATCACATAGGTATGCACCACCCGCTAGTACATACGGGAAGTGTCAATAGCCAGGTAAATTCAAACTAATGTTAGGCAATTGACTCAACAAGAGCTTCACCTTTGTCATTAGCATCTCCGTGCCATTTTCCAGAGGTGTAGTTCCATTCTCCCGCTAAACTTTCGTCTTTCTTCCAGTCGGATTTAACCCACCTATTCTCCCATCCATCTTCAGTATTACCAACACAGTTAGAATTTGAAAAAAATAATAATAATAAAATAGCAACAGGTGATAAAACGATAAGGATATAACGGAAGATACCATCGAGGTATCAAGCTTTACACAAGATTCATATTCTAAAACCTTTGGAAATGTATCAGAGAATGACGATCAAAACAATTTACATCGATTCTATACAAAAGGTTAGCGTCCAGTCGACCTAAGGAAATAACATTATCCTAACAACATCCAGCACCGAATTCTCGTTTAAGATCATTGCGCAAGGTAGTTCATCACAATGCAACACATTTCAATATATCAAAAGCCTTCGTGAAAGAGCACCAATATTTTCAACGTACATCAGAAGAAGACAATCAAAACATTTCATGATTCTAAAACGACGAAACACAAAAAACGAAACGGATCTACGCTAAGCAGTCTACAATGTGGCCTGAACACCATATTTCACACACACATTTAGATCAGTACCGGATCGGACAAAACAACTGATCCATCACAATCAAACGAATTCAACTCGAACAATATAAACACACGTTCTAAATTCATCAACGTCTAAAAATGCACGTAAATTACTGAGCCAAAAACAACGGATCTGTAAATTATACAAAACAAAGCGGAGAAAGAGAACAACATCATACCATCAAAACGCTCCTCGAAAAACACCTTAGCCGAAGCGATAGCAACGAGAGATAGAAGGATCAAGGAGACTAAATTAGGGTTACGAACCCTAAACGCCATGGCTTCAAGCTTACAACAAAGCTTAAGCTTCTCTGCGAGAGGGAGAGAGGCAAGGAGAAATGAAATTGCGAAGATGGGGAACGGAATGGGAACCACTGGGGACTATATAGTGAGTCGACGCCATAAATCTTAATGGATCGTGAAAATAAAATAAAACGAAAATATATTATGACGTGGAAATAATAGCCAATAAAAAGCTTCCAAATAGACGTATGTGATACGTGGCTTTTTCTGATTGGTAACTACACGAATCGTGGGGGTTTCTATTGCATGTCACACGTGTGTATAGTTGAAATTGATTTCATTGGACTAACCGAAATGACCTGGTAAATAGTTACAGGAATAACACGTGGAGATATTTAATTGGGTATAGTAAAAGCAAGTGTGTAGTGCTGCTGTAGTGGATCCCTGCTCGAGATTTTTAGGATTTGAAATTTGTAGTTTTCTTAGGATGGAATCATCCAGATTACAAAATGAATTACCGTTTGAATAATTTATGGTATGAATTCGCTGTTTAATTAATTTTAAGAGAGGTTGTTTAGTTAAGATTTTATTTTAATATCTAAATGTTATTTAAAATTTTTATATAAATAAATAATATTTTTGTTTAGAAAAATATATAATTTTTAGTCTCAAAATTTTAAAATTTAAATATAGGTTAGTTTTTAGGTTTCAAAATTTATATTTTTACCGGTAATTTTTTTGGGTTTAGTTTTTATTTGATTCATAAATTTTCCAAAATTACATTTTTACTCTTGAATTTTAAATTATTTTTGTTTGGTTTCTAAATTTTACTGGGACTACTCATATGACTCGATAACCAGATCAAGTTGAGTTGGCTATATTTTTTTCGGTTTGAATGGTGTTTGAATTTTTTGGAAACCTTAAATTCAGTTTGGTTTGCGGGTTGACGTTTTTTTGTGGGTCAAACTAAACAATCCGAAAATAGGGTTACAACCCAATGGAACCCTACCATACTCTAAAGAGATTAAATATTGAATGTTAGTAACCAATACCTATATGGACTTTTTGAATTTGATCCTACTCATTGATACTACAATCTAACATTTTTTAAGTTTTTTTTTTTTTAATCTGAGACTAACCCGTTGTTGAAAATACTTATATAGTAGGTTTGATTAACTTTTTAGGTGTTTATTTATTTATTTATTTTTATCTTCAATTTTCTTGTGTGTTTGTTTCAATCGAAAAATTTGTTTCATCGAGGAAATTTTGAAGAGAAAGATTCATGAGCTCGTCTTTAGTTACTCCAGAAGACATGCTAGAGTCCTGATGAATGATGGTACTATCGATTCATTCAGGTTGAAGATCATGAACCTGCTCAAAGCCAATGTTAGTGTCGCTCCCTCTCCACAATCCTATCTTGTTTCCTTTGAGTTTCAAATAGGTACTCTTGATTCAACTATGTAGCGCTGTATAGAACTTTTGTAACATAGAGAACTGTTTTTAAGCCATTGAAAAGTCATTCCAAACATACTCTAAAGGACGAGTAACCCTAAACATGCTCTCTCAGAAGTCCATTTCCCCACCATTGTAGTGAATGACTTTTCAAGTGTGTAGAATTTACGTAACACATAAAACCATTTATTTAAGCCATTGAGAAAAGTCATTCCAAACATAGTTTAAGTTGCAGCACTTGTTAGGTAGAAATTTAAACTTCTAATCAAAGGAAATAATTCTTGATGAAGGATTGAACTGTGCTCAACTTTACTTGGGTTTGTTGCTTGATTTGTGGTCTTCAAAAGCCAAGGTTACAAAGTTTGGCTGAGAAAGTTATCGAAACAAGTTGGTTAAGAACCGAAAGATGATTGTCAAGATGGAGCCGAAGAAAATCTAGTTGTACTTGAAGAACATGTAGGTCACCTTAGTTGAGTTTGAAGACATAACCATGTCTTGAACGATGCTCAATGACCACAGATCTCGTAGGTGTAGTTTGGCGGTTATTGGTTCAAGTTCTTTCGATTTAATCTGGTTATTGGTTCAAGTTCTTTCGATTTAATCTGATGAGCATGACCTGTGTCAAATAAGAATGAAATTTCCTATGTCAAATAAGAATGAAATTTGACACTATTTACGTCACATGTACAGTTATGCTTGTTTACTATTTACGTCACATGTACGGTTATGCTTGTCCAAAACGTGTTGTCTATGACTATATGTCGGATGTCTCAGTCATGTTTGTCAAGAACATGTTGTCCATGACCGAATGCCTATTCTAAACACCTTTTACATGCTTTCAACATAGACAAGTCTTTACTATTTCATGTTGTGTCAACATGAGAGTGTATAACTATTTACCAAAATCATGTCTACACCCGCTAGAGCTAAAATGTCTCAAAATGTACTATAGGAGATGTGACTAATCGTCAATTCTTCCTGCCCTAAGTTATATACTATTTAAGTTGTGATGTTTTTGTTTGCTTATAGCCATATAACATTGTTTTCTTCTATTCTTTCAAATGGTTTTCAAATGTATTTCCTCACTCACGTTTTCTAAAACACGACCCGAAGCTCAAACACACGCTGACGTTGTCTACAAAATCCAAATTTCTTACGACTAACTTGTTCGCTAGATTAAAACAAATCAAATGCCGCACAATTGTTGTCCTACCTACTATCGCAAGAGTACGATTGTGACACCACACACGCAATTGATGGGAGCGAGGTGACTTATGTATACCGAGGTTCGTTCATGTTCACGTGTTCGAATGGAATTGGATGAAAATACGAACCCTGAGACAAAAAGTATGGTATCAATATGAGATGAAAAATCATGGGGTGACATAGAAAATGCACAAAATGCAAGTACGTCGTAGCATTATCTCAAAATCCACAACTATTGACAAGCACATACCAGGAAAGAAGGGCCGCTCGTATGCCCAACATCACAGGAAGCAAAGAATTGGACACTTCAAAACTTTTCAAGAACAGAACAGCCTAGAAAACAGGTACGTATGGCATCCCTGTACTGTCTCTAACAGAGGAACCGTTTGGCAAGCTTCTTCAACAGGACGGTTCATCCATTTTTTCAATGTGTCTTCAGCAACAAGCGCAAGCTGATGTTGCAACACAGCTGCACCCAAAGGTCCTACTAAATTCAGTCTTGTTGCAGCAGAAATCACGTCTCTCAGGGTAATAAACAGATACGCCCTCTGCGACATCGTGCTATCCCATCCTAGTAGACCGCAGATTAGCCCGAATATGGGAGCGTGGTGGAAGGAAACAGCCCCGGTCCCTGTGGAGGTTTCTCTCATCGCTTTCAGAGACGAGATTTCAGAAAATACTATTGCTGCAACTCTCATGAGTGCCGATCCTTGCGTAACGGATGCCTTTCGACTAACTTCATTTGTCAAAATTGCATTCAAGAATCTGTCATTTTTCTCCCAAGTTTCTAAATCAGGTGATAGTGTGGTTGAATGCACAAAAGGAAGAAGCAAACTTCCAGTGTTGTCTAACAAATGGATCACAAACGTTTTGAGATCTTCTGGTTGTGAGACAATGCGAGCTTGAATTGCAGCCTCGAGACCGAACGAATGGGCAAAGCCACCAGTAGGAAGGATAGAATCGAGCAGTTGCCACTGGCTCCAGTGAAATTGTTTGTCATCCATGTCGAGTTTGGACTGTTGCATATATTCTGCAAAACATGAACATGAAAACATAACTCCATTAAAGATACCTATCCAGAAAATGGATAAAACAAGTTCTAGTTTCAAGTGACAAAACATGTAACTGTCCAAGCCCACTGCTAACCGATATTATCTTTTTCGGACTTTCCCTCAAGGTTTTTAGAACGCGTCTGCTAGAGAGAGATTTCTACACCCTTATAAAGAATGTTTCATTCTCCTCTCCAACCGATGTGGGATCTCACAATCTACCCCCTTTAGGGCTCAACGTGCTCTCTGGTACTCGTTCCCCTCCCCAATCGATGAGGATCTCACAACAAATAAACATGTTTACACTGTTACCTTGATTTTCATCAGGGAAGCCTAAGGGCAAGACTCTAGATTAGGAAGCTCGTATTGCACTCTGGATGGCTCATGGAGAGCCATCAACTTTTTCAAAGGAAAGCTATACATATTCAAAGGGTTCATCAAGAAATGGGCATATCAATAAACTACACTATCTCTACTCGAGGCCAAACAAGGCCGGGATCTAGAAGCACAAGGTCTCCAGACTGAATTCCAGGAGTAACCAAAACTAATCGAACCAACTGAAAACCAGATCAAATTCAAGAGTTCGAAACTCAAGAATCATTGAATTGTTCCTGAAATCAAGAGCAAGAAGATCAAAATTATAATGGAAACTACTAAAAACGTTCAACAATGCTCGTGGTAATTGGATGTTGGACTATGAATGAATGATGATCAAGAATCGCCAAATATTCGCTCAAGAAACAAATGTTAATTTCTCAATCAAGCTTGTTAAAATCGAAATAAAACTCGATTGATGGTTGAGAAATCCTAACAATTTCAGCCAAGAACCGATATTAGGTTGAAGTAAATCGAAGTAAGAAAGAACCCTAGGAAAATTCAGATCCAACCAAACCACATCCTTCCACAAAACAGAACAAACCTAACAGAAATGCGGAAATGGAACAGACTTCACTTTAATTGCCATGCAAACTGAAATCCACCATTTCCAAGCGACCAAGCGATCAGGTTTCGAATGTAAAAAATAAGTCAACAGTCGAAAAGGAAGGATGCCATGGAGGAAGCTCCTGAACTCTGTACCTTTATTCTTCATACACCATATGGGGGTATTCGCCGTCGCTGAGGTGCGTGGAAACGTCAACGCCCTTCCCGCCGTCGCTGGGTACTCGCCGTCGCCTGGTAGTCGGAGATTCGCGCTCTGAGTAGTCGGGATTCTGCGAGCGGACCACAATTAATTAATTATTATGACACGTTTATAAAAGATAAAAATAATATTTTAAAGATAAAATTAATATTTTGACATTATTATTTATTTATTTATTTATTTTAAACAAATGGCGGGTATTCATAATTAAAACAAAAACCTAACGGCAATAGGCAGCAAAGCTCACTTGCTTCATTTTAGGGAGTCTTTCTTCCAGTTCTTATTTCTCTTCCACATATTTGGAATTCTCGTGTAAATTTCTCACCAAACTAGCATTTTCTTACCGAGATTCGAATTGGAGAGCATTCTCGTTGTTCATGAGCTTCAAGAACTTCCATGGGTTTCGATTTCGATTTCGATTTCGCGAAGAAGTGCGTTCAATTTCTGGTATTTATAATCGGCGCCATCGCCCTCAGTTTCATAGGTACGTTTGATTTAGATCGAAACTCTGATGTAAATTTGTTTTAGAAAGTACTTGAATCAATAGTTATTGATCTTTTCCTTTTCTTTTCTGGATATTTGATTTTACTTGTTACTCGAGAATGGTGGAGGAAGAAAGTAGTGGAAATCTTCGTATTTCTCTGTTAGGGTTTGTTGCAGGTGTCTTGAATTGGTGAAATACTAGTAGTAATCTTGTTTCTTGGTTTCTTGTTTCATAGAATTAGAATTTGTGAGGGTAAGATCCCACGTCGGTGGGGAGGAGAACGAAACACTCTTTATAAGGGTGTGAAAAACTTTTTCTAGTAGACGCGTTTTAAAAACCTTGAGGGGAAGCATGAAGGTAAAAGCCCAAAGAGGACAATATCTGCTAGCAGTGGGCTTGGGCCGTTACAAATGGTATCAGAGCCAGACACTGGGCGATGTGCCAGTGTGGAGGTTGTTTCCTAAAGGGGGTAGACACGAGGCGGTGTGCCAGTAAGCACACTAGACCCTGAAGGGAGGTGGATTTGGTAGGACACTAGGCCCTGAAGGGAGGTGGATTTGGTAGGGGTCCCACATCGATGGGATAAAGAAATGAGTGTCAGTGAGGACGCTGAGCCCTGAAGGGAGGTAGATTGTGAGATCCCACATCGGTTGGGGAGAAGAACGAAACACCCTTTATAAGGGTGTAGAATCCTTTCCCTAGCCGACGCGTTTTAAAAACTTTGAGGGGATGCTCGGAAGTGAAAGCCTAAAGAGGACAATATCTGCTAGCGGTGGGCTTAGGCCGTAGGGTTTGGAAAATCTTAATGGAACAGAACTATTGTGCTGATTTCTCTTGATCTTGCTTGAGTTTCTCATATCTTTTGTTTCACATCTTAAAACCAGTTTATGGTCAATTCCTGTTGTTTATTTGGTGAAATCTTACATCTAGAACTTGTTTTTCTGACTGTTTCTTTGTTTCTTTTGCACTAGAACCAATTAAAGTGTTCTTAGGAAAAATTACAAGCTCTTAAAGTGCTTTATGAAAAAGCTCTTGTAGACTGTTCTTGATCTGAGTGATTGTTAAAAAAAACACTTAAAAACACTTCTAAAAAGTGTAGAACTAAACATCAAAGCGATTACATCAACCCCTTTGCCGAGTTTACAGTGATTATTGAACTCCCCAAGTGTTTATGTATTGTATTATTGATCTGGAAGAGGAATTTTAATGGTGATAGGTGTTGGAAGAACTTAATTTTAATGGTGATAGGTGTTGGAAGAACTTAAGTATCATGTTTAGGAATAAAAGTTATGTATCTAATGTTAGAATTACGACTCTCTATTGTATGATATTGTCCACTTTGAGTATAAGCTCTCGTGACTTTGTGTTTGGGGAAAAGGCTTCATACCAATGAAGATGTGTTCCCTACTTATAAACCCATGATCATTCCCTAAATTAGCCAATGTGGGACTCCCTCCCAACCAATGATTCGATTTGAGAATTGTCATAAAGATTTGGTCAAGGAATCTTTTAGATTCATGAATACTTGGATTGATAAATATTTTTTGGTACATTCCCTACTTCGGTTCATGAATCTATTGGACTCGATTGTTTTTGCTTTTTGGATGGATCATAACGTAGTCACAACTCAAGGTTTGTCTAGTATTATTATGGATGCGGAGTGAGTGTCATTTTGTATTTACTTAAAGGCAATTGTGAAAGTGAGACTTTACAGTGTGAGAGTGTAAGAGATACACTTGTAAACACTCTGGTTATAGTGATTGGCTACCATTCATGGATGTAGTGAGTCAGCTCACTGTTTCTTGGCCACGCCCCCTGCAACTAGATATAAGATACTTGATCTAAATTCTCAAATAGGAAATTGCATACCGTTCGCTGATATACGTATAGGAACATGGGTACATGATATAGAATGTCATCCAGGTCAAAGCACAAAGCTGGCTCGAGAATTTCTTCTCTCCTTTGTTTCTTTCTGTTCGTAGGTGTGTGAGTGCGATCGATCTTGCTTCTACTTCCGCTTCCATCAATTCCAACCGTTTTTATGTCTTGGATGTGGGTTTTGTTTAGTAGACCGAATCATCGAGGGTGTTTATATTCTTTTATGGATCTACTAAGTATTCGAACGTTTGTCATATTATATCATTAGATATATGTTTGTTCCACAGTTTTTCACATACTTTGTAGTATTCACAGTTTCTTTTTCATAGTGGAGAAATGTCGACATGATCTGGTTAGGGAGGAAGCTTCATCCCAGAGTGGAAAGATCACATTCTTGAATTGTTTCGACATGGGTTCTGGATTACTTGCTTGTGGTGTGAAGGAGGGGGCAAAGCTCTACTTCTACAACATCCAAACCGCTCATGTCGAGACAGTACAACGCGAAGCATTCGAGACCGCCCTGGCCGACGCAGTGACAGAGGGAATGTCTGTGAATGATGCAGCAAAACACGCATGGAAAGAGGGAGTTAAGGCAGCAGAGGTGACAAAGCAACAAGCGAAACGCATCATAGGGCTGATCATCTCTTCTGGATGGGACTTTTTTAAAGCTCTATACTATAGCGGTACTGTAACAGAAGGGCTCCTCAGGGGCTCGGGGACGCTCGTTGGCGCATACTCGGGAGGCTTCATCGGCGAGCAAGGGCTCGGGAGGCTTGGCTACCTTGTAGGAAGTCATTTAGGTAGTTGGATTGGAGGTAGAATGGGAGTGATGGCATATGATGTTGTAGTGCATTTCTTACCCAATTTTGTTCATGAAAAGGAAGATTACGTTGGAAATGAGGCTTTTTTGGACTCCCGGGTTAACAAAGCTTCTATTTATGTCAGCTTTGAAGGTTGTGAAGAATCATAGGAATTTGATGGTCTTTTGGTTTTACTTGCAGAATTATATATTACACGTTAAGGTATAACTCTCATTTAAAAAAAATATAAAACATTATAATTAATCGAGTAATATTTGTAATTAAAAAATATAATATAATATTCAACATAATTTCTAATAACATAAATTTTCTTCTAAATTTCTAAAAGAAGCTACGTATGAATGTGTATATGTATATAGACAGTGAAATATTCTTGAAATCCATTCACTTGGGTGAGATAGAGGAGAGCGTTATCTCAGGTGTAGGGGTGAAATTCAGAGATCTATGAAGGAATGTCAAAAGCGAATGCAGCTCTCTAGGTTTCTACTGATGGTGGGGTGCGAAAGCATGGAGAGAGACTGAGATTAGATATGAAACACTTGAAACACTCGGTTTGGAGAGTATGGTTGGATGAGACAAGGATGGAACTAAAGGATGGAACTAGAGACGACTAATATAACACAACCCTATTTAACTAGACTAATATAACCCAACCCTATTTAACTAGGCGTGACGAAGTTGAAAATCAAAATAGAAAGAAAGAAAAGAAAAAACAAAAACAAAATGGAACTTAAATGTAAGGAACGCGATGATGAAGAGAAGCTCAGCTGGCTAGACGATTGACGAAGTGGCGAGCACGCGCCATTAGTCCGGCGCCAAGACGGAAACACGAAGCTGGCTTTACAAATTAGGGGCGAAGCAAGAACAAAAAAATGGCCAAATTCGCAGCCGAGCCAATCCCAATCCCAAACCCCAATTCCAAATCCAAACCCTAATTCCAAATCCAAACCCTTTGCGCTCTCTCTCTCGCTCTCTCCACTCAAGCTCGCTCAGTCCCCACCCAGATCGCTAAGCGGCTCTGCTCAAAGCCCCCTTTTACTTTTCAACTCTCTTTCTCTCGGCTTTGATCCGGCTAGGATCCATCTTGCGCCGCTCCAACCTTCTTCCCTCCATCGCTGCGCAAGTGTTTGATCAGACCCATTTTCCGGCTTCCGACGAACCCAACTCGTCAAAAGTTTCACTGAAGTTTCCTTCCTAATTTACTACCCATTTCGACTCCTCCAACGTGGTGGGTTCGAGTTTTTGTTCAAATTGGGAAATGGGTTTCTGTTTCTTCGGCCGTCTTTAGGAAGAACCCTTCAATGGAGTTCCGTTTTTGACAATTGGCTCCTCGTTAGAATAAGGGGCGGAAGTGTTCATGTTTCAGCTTTCAGTTCCATGTATGTCGGGGTAAGTCGTTTACTTCAGCTGCTGCTGCTGCTGAAATCTTTTGTTTTAATGTTCTTAGTTTCTGCTCTTATTTGGATTGTAGCTTGAATGCTTGTTGAGATAGAGTGATTGTTGATGGCGTTAGTATTATGTAGCTTTGTGATCAGTAAATGAGCTTGAAATCACCAACTAACCGACTGGGATTGTTTAAATTGATCATTTGTTTACTTTCTATTAGCTTTTCCAGACTTAAATCCTCTGTAAATACTTAGAGATTAGACTGAATGATGCATTATCATCAATAAAATTACTCCAATTTTGTTTGAGCACTCTGTTTCTGAAGGGACCTTATGGTTGGGAAAAGGAATCCCATGGTTTTGAGTGATCTTGACACAGTTCAGTTTGGTGTAGAACCTTTTAGTCTCTTGCCTGAATCCTTGACTCGACGCTTGCCGTTGATGGAGGATTCAAGGGAAGAACATGAGGGGTAGTTTGGAGCAGCTTACACTAAACCAAAACAATCAAGACCGCATTACTAGCAGATATTGTCTTCTTTGAGTTTTCTCTTTCGAGCTTTTCCTCAAGGTTTTTAAAACGTGTCTGCTAGGGAGAGGTCTCCACGTCCTTATGAAGAATGTTTCGTTCTCCTCCCCAACTGATATGGGATCTCACAATCCACCACTCTTTGAGGCCCAACATCCTTGTTGGCACTCGTTCCCTTCTCCAATCGATGTGGGACCTCCCCAATCCACCCCCATTTGGGGCCCAACGTCCTTGCTGGCACATCGTCTCGTGTACACCGCCTTCGAAACTCAGCCTCCTCGCTGGAACAGCGCTCGATGTCTGGCTCTGATACCATTTGTAACAGCCCAAGCCCACCGCTAGCAAATATTGTCCTATTTGGTCTTTCTTGCTCAAAACAGAGCATCGATCCTCGATTTGAAGCCCGAGATTCCAAGAATTGGATAGTTCAATCAAGGAAAAAAACTACCACCCCAACAACCTGCTTTTGGCTTTCAAGAACCTGAAAGGCTTGAAGGTTTGAACCTCAACTAGCCGCAGAACGTGGAAGATCAAGAATTTTGAATGAAAATAGACCTTCCAATGTTCAATGGAAAAGCTAAGCAGAAAACAAACAGCTAGAAATACTATCAGAAAGTACATTTTGAAAGTACTAAATGTTAAAGGCTTAAAATTCCCAGCTCAAGAACTTAAATGACCATTCGACGTCCAATCAACAGGATCGAAAATGGCCTTGATGTTCGATTCTTCTTTTCTATCCTTCCCATTTCTTATTTCATTTTTGCTGGAATGTGAATAATGCATTCAAAAAAGGTGTTCATATACTTATGTATGATGTAATTTGCCAATGGTCTTGTTTGTGTATTGCTTCGTTGAATGTTGGCTCTGTGCAAAGTTAAGATAGTTCATTTTAATGAATGTAGCCTTTCTTTGTGTTCCTGCAACTAGATTTGGAACCCAAGTCCACGATGGATATGTCACTGATACCAAGCATTGACCCGATTGATATCGATTTGGGCTCGTCTGACAAGGGGAATCCAACTCCTTCAGCAAAGCCAAGAAAAAAGACATTGACATCAGTTTATCTCAAATTTTTTGAGACTGCTGCTGATAGGAAAAGCAGAAGATGCAAGTTTTGTGGACAGAGCTACTGCATTGGAACGACTACTGGTAATTGCAATACTATTTCTTGATTGATTATGAATCAGAATGCTTGAAAATGCATTATAATTATTCTACGTGGAGCAATCGAGCTTCTTCCATTGGCGTTGTAAATTTTTACTACAAAACATGATGCTGAGGTTCGACTTAAAAGAGTTTTGTGTTCTAGAATTTGTTTTTGTAACGGTCTAAGCCCACCGCTAGTAGATATTGTCCTCTTTGGCTTTCCCTTTCGGGCTTCCCCTTAAGGTTTTTAAAACGCGTCTTCTAAGGAGAGGTTTCCACACCCTTATAAAGGGTGTTTTGTTCTCCTCCCCAACTAATGTGGGATCTCACAATCTATCCCCTTCAGGGCCTAACGTCCTCGTTGGCACTCGTTCCCTTCTCCAATCAATGTGGGACCCCCCACCAAATTCACTCTCCTTCGGGGCCTAGTGTCCTTGGCACATCGCCTCATGTCATCTCCTTCGGGGCTCAGCCTCCTTGCTGGCACATCGCTTGGTGTTTGACTCTGATTCCATCTGTAATGGCCCAAGCCCACCGCTAGCAGATATTGTCCTCTTTGGGCTTTTCCCTTTCAAGTTTCCCCTCAAAGTTCTTAAAACGCGTCTGCTAGGGAGAGATTTCCACACCCTTATAAAGGGTGTTTCGTTCTCCTCCCTAATCAATGTGGGATCTCATAATCCACCCCCCTTCGGGGCCCAACGTTCTCGTTGGCACTCGTTCCCTTCTCCAATCGATGTGGGACCCCCACCAAGTCGGTGCCCTTCAGGGCCCAGCATCCTTGTTGGCGCATCGCCTGGTGTCTGGCTCTGATGCCATTTGTAACGGCCTAAGCCCACCGCTAACAGATATTGTTCTTTTGGGCTTTCCCTTTCGAGTTTCCCCTCAAGGTTTTTAAAACGCGTCTGGAGAGGTTCCACACCCTTATAAAGGGTATTTTGTTCTCCTCCCCAACCAACGTGGGATCTCACAGTTTTGCTCCATTATTTTAGCACCTGTTTGTCTTTTCATTTGTGATGATAAATCTTTTCATTGGAACAGGCAATTTGAGACGACACCTAAGTAATCGACATCCAGGGTCGGGTGATATTATCAGTAATCCAGCACCACAGCCTATCACCATATTCAAGAAATCTCAAACTCAGTGGAAACCACAACAGATTGATTATGATCATTTGAACTGGTTGATAATTAAGTGGCTTATATTATCTTCTCTCCCTCCTTCAACCATGGAAGAAAAATGGTTAGCCAACTCCTATAAGTTTCTTAATCCATCTATTCAACTATGGCCGGCCGAAAAGTATAAAGCAGTTATTCGGGGAGTTTTCCGAAGCATTCAAGAAGATGTACGAGCCTCGTTGGAACATGTTTCATCGAAAATCTCGGTCACTCTTGATTTCTGGGATTCCTATGATCAAATTTCTTTTATGAGTGTTACATGTCAGTGGATTGATGAAAGCTGGTCGTTCCAGAAGGTGCTTCTCGATATCTCTCACGTACCGTATCCTCGAGGAGGTCTCGAGATCTTTCATTCTATTGTGAAAATTCTTAAGATGTATAACATAGAAGGTAGAATCCTTTCGTGTACTCATGACAATAGCCAAGATGCCATGCATGCTTGTCATGCTTTGAAAGAGCATTTGGATGGTCAGAAAGTTGGGCGTTTCTGTTATATTCCTTGTGCTGCTCGTACTCTAAACTTGATCTTAGATGATGGATTAAGGCCTACAAAAGCAATAATTCCAAAAGTTCGGGAGTTTGTACAGGAAATGAATGCCTGCTTGGATATCTCTGAGGATTTTGTTCGATTTTCTACGGTTTATCAAGAAGGTAACTGGAAATTTCCACTTGATTGTTCTGTAAGATGGAGTGGAAATTATCAGATGCTCGATATAGTACGCAAGGTATTTTCTCTTATATCTAAAATTTTTCATACTCGTGAAATGATTTCCCACATTGGTTGGAGAGGGGAACGAAGCATTCCTTATAAAGGTGTGGAAACCTCTCCTTAACAGACGCATTGGGTTGTGGAAACCTCTCCTAGCGGTGGGCTTGGGCTGTTACAAATGGTATTAGAGCCAGCACTGGGTTGTGGCCAGAGAGGACACTAGCCCCCCAAGGGGGGTGGATTGTGATCTCACATCAGTTGGAGAGTGGAACGAAACATTTCTTATAAGGGTGTGGAAACCTCCTACTAGCCTAGCAAACGCCTTTTAAAAACTTTGAGGGGAAACCCCAAAGAGAAAGTCCAAAGAGGACAATATCTACTAGTGGGTGGGCTTGGGCTGTTACAAATGGTATTAGAGCCAGATACTGGGTGACGTGCCAGCGAGGACGTTGGGCCCCAAGGGGGATGGATTGTGAGATCCCACATCAGTTGGGAGAGGCTTGGAGCTTTCCTTATAAAGGTGTGGAAACCTCTTACTAGCAGATGCTTTTTAAAAACCTTGAGGAGAAGCCCGAAAGGGAAAGTCCAAAGAGGACAATATCTGCTAGTGGTGGGCTTGGGCTGTTACAAATGGTATCAGAGCCAGACACTAGGCAGTATGCCAGTGAGGACCCTGGCCCCCAAGGGGAGTGGATTGTGAGATCTCACATCGGTTGGAGAGGGGAACGAAGCATTCCTTATAAGGGTGTGGAAACCTCTCCCTAGCAGACACGTTTTAAAAACCTTGAGTGGAAACCCGAAAGGAAAAGCCCAAAGAGGACAATATCCGCTAGTGGTGGGCTTGGACTGTTATAACATCTAAAGACGGATACCTTGTAATCACGAACTGATATGAACGGCCTAACTATATATATCAATATTTTGTTTCTCCTAGTCATGTTTATAATGGTTGGTCAACTAAGTTTACGTGAAGTTCTAATTCATATGTAGGCAGGGAAATCCATGGCAGCTGTTATCAGGAAGTACGAGGAAACACTTAGCAGTAAAATGCTTTTAAACTCTGCCGAGAAGAACATAGTTCCTTTTACAAAACCACGAACAACATATGCACAAATAAGGTCCCAACTGTTGGGTTAGTTCTGTTCTTCATGGATCATATTTCCGAGACTATCGCCGCCTGTCGAGATTCTCGACACAACCCGGATTGGCTAAAGACTGCTGCCGAAGACATGGCCAAGAAAGCCAAGAATTATAGCCATCAAGTTTGCAACATTGCCACATACATCACCGCAATTCTCGATCCTCGAATCAAAGTCGAGTTGCTTCCAGAAAGTCTCAACTCAAGAAATCACTCGGAAGAAGCCAGATCTCATTTCATAATACACTATTCCTCCAACCACTTCCTATCACTGACCAGTAGCTATAGTGCTCACGAGATCAAGGACGGAGAGAGCGTCTGTTTCGCTGAGGAAATCGCTAGAAAGAAGCGAAGGGCGAGCACGAGCAACGCCACGGATGAGCTAACACAGTATTTATCAGAGCCTCCAGCTCCAATACCAACAGATGTTCTAGAATGGTGGAAGGTTAATAGCACACGCTATCCACGACTTTCTGTTATGGCTCGAGACTTCTTGGCCATGCAGGCAACGTCGGTGGCTCCTGAAGATCTGTTCTGTGGGAGAGGCGACAACGTCGAGAAACAAAGATATTGTATGCCTCATGATACCACACCAGCTCTCCTTTGTATCAAATCATGGATTCAAAGTGGTTTCAAGATGAATTACAAGTCTAATGAGATTGAGTATGAGATGCTGATTGAACTAGCTGCTACATCAATTGTTGATAGCAATTCTGCTGGTTCTGACAAGAAATCAAAGTAATTGCATAGCCATGTTGGAGCTTGGAGGTTAGTTCTAACTTAGAATTAATACATCTTGTTGATGAACTTCATGTAATGTAACAGCATATGTTTATAGCAATGCTAACCAAGTACACACATTAGTGTCTTGTAGATCATTCATACGCTTGTCGGTGACCATTAATGTCGTTGTTGGGAACAAAACCCGTCGATGAAAGTTCTTTTTATATGAGTTACTTAAGATCTCGAACTAATAATCATATCGATCAAAACCCTAAACTTTCACTACTGGATCATAGTTTAAACCCTTCAATTTAAAAAGTACATTACTTTAACATATATATACGACTTTTTTAGATATGAGAATTAACGTAGGCTAGAAAGAAATGCATTGTACGTACCAGCCTAAGGCCGTCGTTAGCAAATATTGTCAGCTTTAGCATGTTACTTATCGTCATCAGTCTCACGGTTTTAAAACGTGTCTACTAGAGAGATGTTTCCACACCCTTATAAGGAATGCTTCGTTCCCCTCTCTAAGCGATGTGAGATCTCACAATCCACCTTTCTTCGGGGCCCGGGCCTAATGTCCTCAAGTCTACTAGGGAGTTTTCAGACCTTTATAAAGAATGCTTCCTTCCCCCTCTCCAATGTGGGATCTCACAATCCACCTCACTTGGGGGCTCAGCGTCCACGCTAGCAAACCACCTGGTGTTTGACTCTGATACCATTTATAACAGTCCAAGCCCAACGCTAGCAAATATTGTCTGCTTTGGCCCATTATGTATTCTCATCAGGGTTACGGTGTCGGGTTTCGGAAAAAGAAAAAAAGAAAAAGTAATATGAAAAATAATTGAGGAATGATGAAGATATAATAGATATGAAGAAAGGGACAAAATAAAGATGAAATGTCACTATAATATGAATTTGGAAGATAAGGGCATTTTTGGAAGGAAGAAAATATATAATGGTGTAACTCAAAGCAAAGCCCTATATCCCATCACTCTCTAAGCTTTTAGGCCACATTTTGGTGTGGAGTGTGCCATTCACACACCCATTGGGACAAGTGGAGGCCTTTCGCTCAAATTTCACTTTCATTTTTTGGCCAATCAACACTAAATAATATCATAATTTTTCTAATTATTATTATTTTTTATTCGTATGGTCCATATTGATTATTATTATTTATTCTCGATCCATATGCAAACAGACGTTACCTGTATAAATTAAAACGTCAAGGGCAAAATTGGAATATAAAATTTTTATCCATAATTTCATTTATGGAAGGAGATATTTAATGCGACATGCATGAGTCATGGGTTATGTGAATAAATACATTGACCCCGTGAGTAGCTAGAAGAGACGGAGTGAAGACATGTAGTGTCTCATGTCTAGGATTCAGAATCCAGATTCGACATTTGTATACCTCAACATTCCCGTGCATCCTTACGACATTGTCAATCACCCAACACAGAATTACTTCAAGTAAAGCACTGTTAACAATGAAATGTCTACCAGCTTCTACCTTGATTTGTCCCCGAACCACATCTTATTGGTAGAACTGTCGCTTTGATACCATCTGTAATGCCCCATGTCTAGGATATAAATCAAATTCAGTTACCGGACAAAACATGTGTGCGGAGGCATGCCTCTAACCAAATAAATAACCAAATAATAATAAAAGTAATAAAAAGTTTGATTAAAAGAGCTCTATCTACCTTCACCATATTTCTCTCTTAATTATTTATAAAATTCTAAAATTGTCAATTTTTTTTATTTTTATTTTTTTTAATAGAAAAAAAATACAAAAATCTTGGGGGAGCAATAATTAATTTCTTTGCATTTCTTACAAACATAGTAAATGAAATTATTATTATTATTTAATTTCAAGATAAAAAAAATTTAAATAACCATAAACTAAGATTTTAATTTATATTTTAATAAATGTCAATAATTAATTTTTTTTTTTTTAATTAGTTCATGAGTTTTCTTGTTAAGACAAACAAATGATATAAGCCAAAAATAAATTTGGTATATTATGAGAGTTTATGGTGTGAAAGAAAGAACAAGTCTCGAGATTCTTCAAACAATTTTTTATTTATATATTCGTTAAAACGTAAAAATATCCATAAATATATTCATGCTGACCGTTAATTATATATTTTTTAATAAATTATCCAGTTGACATTTTTTTTTGTTGTTGACCAATATCGATTGACTTTTTATACGAAGTCAAATTCTTCCATATATATATATATATATTTGACTAAAGAAATTTTAAAGGATAAAATTAAATAAATTTATTTGATTTTATTTTATTCAATTTTTTGGAATATTTAGTTAAAACGTATCCACAAATTTTTACAAATAATTTATTTGTGACAATTTGATCGACACATATCGATGAGGTGACACTTTGTTAAATAAAATTTGGATAAAAATGACGTTATTTAGCAATTAGTTAGACGAAGGTATGTATAAATGAATGGACGATTATAATTAAGACTAAAGTACGATACTTTAATGATTAAGGCTAACGGGTAATTTTTTGTAGTCATATGAAATGACGTGACTTGTACTCTTAGATTAAAACGCCATTTCGTGTATAGTTTGGGACCATTGACTTTATTTAAATTGACTCTTTTAATTTATGTGACCCCGAGCTTCTATTTTGTATTTTAGTTATGTTTTTTATTTTGTTCAAAAAATTATTGTGAACGAGCGTATCTATTAGAATTTTCCTACAATCTCTCGAAATTAATATTTAGGTTCGTTGTAATTACGAGATGAGAATCAGATTTTTAACCTTAAAGAAAAAGAGTATATGTCAATTACTCAGTTAATCTGGTATATTTACGGTCCCATTTTTGGAAATGGAGTAAAAATGGAAATATATAAATAAATAAATTAATTAATTTTTTCGATGCTTCCTAGGTCACATCAAATGTTAAATAAAAAAATGAAATTATCTAGTAACTTGTCGTTTTAAAATTGGCTTGTTTTGTTACATTATTTTTCAATTTAAAGTTTTTGTCGAAAATCCCAACAAAAACAATGCATGAAACATGACATTTCGAATATTCAACGTTTCATTTTTCTTGAAATTAAGTTGGAAAAGCTCGATCGATCGATTTAGACCGATAACTGATCAAATTTGAACCGAATATTTATCATCAAGATTCAAATATCTTAAACTCTACTTGAACCGTTTACTTGAAGATGCAAAACTGCGTAAATACATGACTTATGAGTTTTTCCTTCCTTTCGTGATTTTACGGTCACCTTTGAGCTAAGAAAACCTGCCTCGACCTTGCCGTTTGGTGCCTTAAGCTCTTTGACTCGTGATTCATCTTGACCAAGGTTTAATCTTTAGTTTCGTTTCGATTCAATTCGAGCCCAAGTAATATTGGAATATTGAAGTAAATGACGAAGAGAAATACATAATTTTCACGATTACAATTGATTATGTTATGTAAATTGATATATAATCAAACAAATAATTAGCTAAAAGTTTAAAATTAATGAGACTCGAGAGAAAAAAAAAGTTTTATGAATTTCGAGACGTTTTTACTCTATATTTAACGTAGCAAGAAATTTTAATAGAATTTGAACCTTCAACCTAGATAAATGGAATACATATAATGTAACAGCCAAAACCCACTGTCAACCGACATTATCTATATCACCGTCAGCCTCACGGTTTTAAAACGCGTGTATTGGAGAAAAGTTTTCACACCCCTATAAAAAAAATATTTCGTTCCCCTCTCCAACCGACGTAGGATCTCACAATTCACTCTCCTTCAAGGCCAACGTCCTCGCTGACATACCGCCTAATGTCTGACTCTGATACCATTTGTAATCACCCAAGGCGAGCACTAACAGATATTGTCTGCTTTCAGCCTCACGGTTTTATAACGTGTCTATAGTTTTTTATTATAGTAGCTGTGAAATAAAAAAGAATATTAGAGACTGACCATCAAACAGAAAATAGTAATTTTATGTAACTTGTTAGACACGACCTTGAAAGGTTAATAATAACCGAACCTGTAAGGCAACCCGACCACACATATATTCGGAATACAAAACCAAAATAAAATAGTGTTTTTTGGTTAAAAAAAAAAACAAAAGTGGGACCCAGAAATGGGCATAAATAATGTAGAACCTCTAAGGATGTTGTCATAGTGTGTAAAGAAGAGTAATCCTTTCACCAAAAAATTCCCAGCCATTCCCCTGTTGGTTTAGCCATGGAAGGCCCTCTGTTGCGAGAAGTGTGCGCCCTGTACGACCAAATCTCGAGCCTTGCTAGCCTCAAGCCTTCCAAAAATGTCGACACTCTCTTCACCCAACTAGTCCTCACGTGCTCCCCGCCCGCCCCTGGCCTTGATATCGCCTCTTTGCCTCAGCCACTTCAAGCCATGAGGGCTCATCTCATCCGTCTCTGCGCCACCGCTGAGGCGCTTCTTGAAGTTCATTTCTCTTCCATTTTGGCTTCCTTTGAGAATCCCATTCATAACTTGTCTATCTTTCCTTATTACTCTAATTACTTGAAGCTCTCGCTTCTCGAGTTCGATATTCTTACCTCTCATTGTCGTCGGGTGCCCTCTAGCGTTGCGTTCGTTGGCTCTGGCCCCCTCCCGCTTTCCTCCATTGTCATGGCGTCCACTCATCTTAAGGGTAACTCAAACGCTAGCTGACTAGCTCGTATTACATAACAACATGAGATTATCTCACAAAATTAATCCTCGTCTTTTCAACGTGAGATTCTCAATAAGCTCCCTCGAGATGATCCCAATTTATTTTTTACCAAATACCGGATTCGGGTTCATCGGCTTAGATACCCTATTAGATTAATATCATGTTCATCTTATTAAGATCGTGAGATATTTTCAATTTTTTTTTTTTTTTTGATTGAGGTGTGATGTGATAGATTATGGTAGATTTGTATATCTAGCTCTGATACCATGTTAAGAATAATTCATAAACTTTTTCGTCTTATATTTCTTAATAGGTACTATTTTCCACAACTTTGACATCGACCCAGCTGCAAACACCATGGCGGGGCAATTGGTTTGTTCGGACTCAGATTTATCGAAGCGGATGGTGTTTCACACGGCAGATGTAATGGAGGTGACGGAGGCGTTTGGAGAGTACGAGGTGGTGTTTTTAGCAGCATTGGTAGGGTTGGAGGAGGAAGAGAAAGGGAGGGTTTTGAGGCATTTAGGGAAGCACATGGCGCCCGGAGCTTATTTGATGCTAAGGAGTGCACATGGAGCTAGAGCATTTCTCTACCCTGTTGTCGACGTTCGTGACGTCGAAGCATCTGGGTTCGAGATTTTGTCCGTATTTCACCCTACTGATGAAGTTATAAACTCCGTTGTTATTGCAAGAAAGGTGACTGATCTCGTTCCTGACAACGATAATTATAACGACAACGACACAGATGATGAAAAACGAGCTGTTTTAGTTAACGCCCCTATAATATTAGCCGAGAAGTGCTCGGGGTTTAAAGACTTCGGTCCCATGATCGAGGAGCTTGCCATAGAAGAACAACTTTCTTGAAATAGTTGCATTATTGTGAAGTATGTTTGAAATTGTCTTTTAATATTCTAAATGAAAGGATTTGGTTGGGATGTGTGCAAAAATAATTTTCCAAATTGGGAAAACAAAAATAATTGAGGAATTCCAAAAGGGTAAAGAAAGAACAAAGGATTGGTCTAAGGGATATATATATATATATATATATATATATATATATAAATAAAGACGGACTTGTGTTTTGGCTTATTCTAAAACCTTATCTTCTACCATTTTTGGTTCCAAGAACTCTCGTCTTTTGTTATGTGACCGAATCGATGTTTTGATCTTCGTTTCTATTCGATAATCGGAGTTCTAAAAGTTCAGAAGATAGTTTTGAGTTGTCTCAGAATTACCGTTCATAGTTTAAAAATCTAATCTATGTTTTGGTACGAGAATGTTAGGAATCACGACTGTCCACAATGGTATGATATTGTCCACTTTAAGCATATAGTATTCCTCCCTCCCCTGAGGCTTATGGAGCTCTCGAACAGCCTCCCCCTTAATCGAGGCTTGACCTCTTTCTCTAGGAGCATGCCCTAATACTATGTTAGGAATCACGACTCTCCACAATGGTATGATATTGTCTCCTTTGAGTATAAGCTCTCATGACTTTACTTTGGGATTCCCCAAAAGGCCTCATACCAATGGAGATAGTATTCCTCGCTTATAAACCCATGATCTTCCACTAAATTGGCCAACGTGGGACTCACTCCCAATAATAATCCTCAATAGAGGACAGAGGAAAGAAGAGTTTTTATCGTTTTTTTTAGTCAAATGAGATTTTTGCTCGACTGTTTGATCTTGATTTCTATCGAAAATTAGGGTTTTAGAAGTTTAAAAAATAGGTCTGAGTTGTCTCAAAATTACCGATCATAGTTAGAGAACTTAATCGATGATTCTGAAAGAGGAAACAGGAAATGAGAGTTATCTATCTGGTTTGTTTTTTTTTATTTTTTAAAATCAAGTAAAATTTTTACCGGACATTTTGAACTTCATTTCTGTTCGATAACTAAGGTTTAAAATTTTTAGAAAATAGGTTTAATTTGTTTCAAAATAGGTTTAATTTTGAACTTCATTTCTGTTCGATAACTTGATTGGGGATTTCGAGGTTTCAACACTTTTACAAAGAAATGGTTCGTTCTCCTCCCCAACCGATGTGAGATCTCATAATTTACCCCATGGGGCCCAGAGTCCTCGTTGACATTACTAGCTAGCACACGTCTATTAGAGAAAGGTTTCTACAACCTTATAAATAAGGTTTTATTCCTCTCTCCAACGTGGGATCTCACAGTTCTCACCCTCCTCGGGAGCCCATCATCTTCGCTGACACACCACGGTGTCTGGTCTCACGGTCATGCATGTCCAAGGCGTGTTGTCAATGGCCGCATGCCAGATATTTCAGTCTTACTTGTCCAGGACGTGTTGTCCATGGTTGCATGTCCGTTCCAAACCCCTTTTACATGCTTTCATCTTAGATAAGTCTTTACCATTTCATATTGGGTCAGTATAAGGGTGTATAATCGTTCACCAAAATCGTGTCTACACCTACAAGGGTTAAAATGCCCCAAAATGTACTATAGGGGATATGACTAATTGTCAACTTCTTCCTACCCGATATTTATATGCAATAAGCCGTTGTTGTTCCCTTTTTGCTTACATGCCCATATACACTATTTCCAATTTCTCAAATTTTGCTTTCAAAACTCTCTTTCAAAATCTCTCTACCCCGTTTTCTAAAACTTTCTTCTTGAACTAGAGCCGGAGATTCGAGCATACGTCGCTTGGCCGTAGGCAACGCAAGAACAAATAGACTTAACTCACTTATTGTTGAGAAGTGAGTGCCGCACAATCACAAGTCCGTTGCCATCAAAGTGCGATTGTGACATCTGACTTTAATACCATTAATAACAGCCTAAGCTTACCGTTAATAGATATTATCCATTTTAGCCCATTACATATCACCATCAGTCTCACAATTTTAAAATACATTCATTCGGAAAAGGTTTTCACACCCTATAAGCAATGTTTCGTTCCTCTCTCCAACCAATGTACCCTGAACATGGTTACTAAATTATCTTCAGTTTCAAGTAACGAGTTTGAAACATACGTGTACGGAAAGTCGGGTTGTTACAAACACTTTTACGTTCTAATATATTCACGTGTTTCTGTCTAACGTCGAGAAATTCTAAGTCTACAAAACCAAAGAAAACAAAGGGGAAGAAGAGAAGATAAACTACAGAAGAAGCTAAATCAAATTATATGGCCTGATTCAATCCTTTGATGCATTCCCCGTCCCCGACCCCGGCCCCAGCCCCGTCCATGAGCATGAACCGCATATCTTCGGGCGGCTTCCAATGCCGCTTTCTCTGGTTTATGAACCAGTTATTGATCTGCTTTTGATCCAAACCAGTGATAACAGAGAGTTTTGATTTTTCCTCTTCCTATCAAACCAATAAACAACAAAATTTCAAAAAAGAGAGACAAAAGTGCATCAAAATGATTGGTTTTTTTGTAGAGATTGAAAGATTACTGTAGGATAAGGCCATTTATAATGAGTACTCCACCACTCAAGTAGAGCCATTCTTGCATCCTTTGGCAGCTTCTCCTTCTTCCTCTTCTTCAAGAATTCCTTCTTCAAACTGCTTAGATACCCACTGTACTTCTTTAGCAGCATTTCTTTGAGGTCTTGGTTTGTTTTTCGTGTGCTGAACGGCTCGTGATTCCCTGTCGTTTCTACCTCCCCGTAGCTGCTCGGTTCTTCCTCTGGAGTCTTGGCTACTTCGTCTACAAACACATGGAACAAATGAGGGGAAGTCGACATAAATGACAGTGTGAGATCCCACATCGGTTGGGAGGAGAACGAAACATTCTTTATAAGGGTGTGGAAATCTCTCCGAGTAGATGTGTTTTAAAAACCTTGAGGGGAAGCCCAAAAGAGAAAGCCTAAAAAGGGCAATATCTGCTAGCGGTGGACTTAGGTCGTTACAGATGGTATCAGAGCCAGACAGTGGGTGATGTGTTAGTGAGGAGCCCCAAAGGGGGAGCGGACATGCTAGGCCTCAAAGGGGGGTGGATTGTGAGATCCCACGTCGGTTGGGGAGGAGAACGAAATATTGTTTGTAAGGGTGTGGATACCTCTCCCTAGGAGATGTGTTTTAAAAACGTAGGGAAAGTCCTAGAGGAAAAACCTAAAGAGAACAATTCCTGCTAGTGGTGGGCTTGGGCCGTTACAAATGATATAAGAGCTAGACACCGAATAATGTGCAAGCGAGGAGACTGAGCCTTGAAGGGGGTGGATTGTGAGATCTCACATCGATTGGAGAGGAGAACGAAATATTCTTTATAAGGGTGTAAAAATCTCTCCCTAGCAGAAGCGTTTTAAAAATCTTGAGAGGAAACCCGAGAGGGAAAGCCTAGAAAGGACAATATCTGCTAGCGGTGGGCTTAAGCTGTTACAAATGGTATTAGAGCCAGACACCGGGCGATGTGCCAGCAAGGAGGCTGAGCCCCAAAGGGGTTGGACAGTCTGGGCCCCGAAGGAGGGTGGATTGTGAGATCCCACCTCAATTCGGGAGGAGAACGAAACATTCTTTATAAGGGTGTGAAAACTTCTCCCTAACATAAGCATTTTAAAAACCTTGAAGGAAAAGCCCAAAGAGGACAATATCTACTAGCGATTTTCGAGCAAGCCTAAAGAGGATAATATCTGCTAGCTGTGGGCATCGGTCGTTACAGTTTATGAGTTTCCACTCTCCGTAGAATCTCCATAAACGAACAACTTTTTCATTAAAGTTCATACAAGATTCGTCATTGCGATAAGGATAAAGATCATAACCCGAACATTGTTGTTCGACAAAAGTAGCAATGTGATTTAAAGCCAAAATGGAAGAAGAACGTACCGTTGATGACGGAACGAGATTCGGACGTTGCAGTAAACGATCCTTTACACAGGTTGCTTAGCTCCAATTCAATGTTGGTCAAGAACATGGCTGCTTCATCAAATGGCTTGGATAGCTCATTCTTATATTGATGAAGAACCTCACAGTATGACTCCTTCACAAGAATCAATTATCAGATAAAATATTAGAAAGCAAAACGAAAACAGCACAAAGTTAACCAAACTGATATTTTAAAACCGCTCTATCGAATTATGGCCAAGTGTAACAGTCTAAGCCTATCGTAGCAGGTATTGTAAGCTTTGACTCTCGGCAACGCGATTTTAAAACACGTCTTCTAGGGAGAGGTTTCCACACCCTTGGAGGAAATGTTTCGTTCTCCTCTCCAACCAATGCGGGATCTCACAATTCATCTCCCTTGGAGCCCAGCGTCCTCGCTAGCACACCGCTCGGTGATTATACAATTTGTAACAATCCAAGCCCATCGCTAGAAGATGTTGTACACTTTTGACCCTCGGCCTCATGATTTTAAAACACGTCTTCAAGGGAGAGGTTTCCACACCTGTATAGGGTATGCTTCGTTCCCCTCTCCAACCAATGTGGGATCTCACAATTCATCCCCTTGGGACCGTGTCCTCACTGGCACCTCACCCAGTGATTGGCTTTGACATCATTTGTAACAGTCCAAACCCATCGCTAACAGATATTGTAAGCTTTGACCCTCAGCCTCACGGTTTTAAAACACATCTTCTAGACTGAGGTTTCCACACCCTTATAGGAAATGTTTCGTTCCTCTCCCCAACCGATGTGGGATCTCGCAATCCATCCCCCTTGAGGCCCAGTGTCCTCGCTAACACACCGCACACCACCCAGTGATTGGCTCTGATACCATTTGTAACAGCCCAAGCCTACCGCTAGCAGATACTATCCACTATGACCCTCGGCCTCACAATTTTAAAACATGTCTTCTAGAGAGAGGTTTCCACACCCTTACAGGGAATGCTTCGTTTCTCTCTCCAACCAACGAATGGTCAACGTCACCACACACGTAGTTCACCCATCAATAAATAGAGCATTTTCATTCTACAAATCATCTCGAGGCTCGGGATCAAAACGGAATAACCCGAGTTTAGAGACTAAAACAATACGTAAGTTTCACAACTTAGGAGATCTAAACTATAAATCATTAAGATTTCCTTGTCAAGAATGATTGAAAAAACAAAAGGAAATTGAAGAACAAAGTACCATAAAGTTGTCTAGTTGAGGATCAGCTCCCAACTCAATACAAGATCTAGAAGGATGATTTTCACGGCCAATTTCTTCAAGAAGAGAAGCCACTTGTGGTGGAGCTCCAACCTAGTTCATTTCAAGCACAAAACACAACAAAATTCAAACACAAGACAACCTCAAAAACTGCTAAAAACATCCAAAAACACCTCAAACAAGAAGATTTACAAACTTTTTGGCATTCAATGTAAGCAGAAACCAATTTGGGGTAAAGGGGATGGTTGATAATCTGAGTCTTAATCATGTCAGACATGTTCAAGCCAGTGGTGGGCTCTGCTTCAAGGTGAAGCAGTTCATCATCCACCATTAGAGCTTCATGAATATCACCACAGCTGGTGCTAGCAATGGCTTCACCTCCAAGAACACCATTAGAATATGAGGCCATGACAGGGTTGTTAAGCCTGTAAAACTCATCCATTTCTTCAAATTTCTTCAAACTCCAAAGCTTGGAAGATTGAATTTTCTCTGTCTTAAACTTAAAATCCCTAGAGAGAGAGTGAGGAAAGTTTGGGTTATAAAAAGAAAAAGAAAAAAGATACTGATGTAATAATGATGATACTAAGAAAAAAACATGTTATGAGGCAGCTAAATTCAAGGGGGGATTCCATTTCTGTCATCATATACTCATTCTAAACTAAAGTGAGTGCATCAAGGCCTCTTTCCATCTAAAAATTAACAAACCCTTTTGCTCGTTTGGGAAAATTTTCGAGAACAACGTTTAAGAACGATGAACATTTCGTAGAATAAGATATCATCTAATAACAGGTCAAATGTTTATCGAGAGATAGTTTTAGACCCTTGTTTAGCCTGTTGAACTCACTTTGTATATAAAAACTTAACGAACCCTTTTACTCATTTGGGAAAGTTTTCGATATTTCTTTCTTCGTTGTTTCTCGTCAGAACAACGTTCAAGAATAAGGGATTATATCATCTCATGACGAGTCAAATGTTCATTAAAAGTAGCACGTAAAAGATAGTGTTAGACCTTTGTTTGGCCGGTTAAACTAGGTGTAGAAATAAAAACAAACCCTTTTGCTCATCGCAAGAAAAACAACGTTCAAGAACGATGAACAATCCATAGAAAAAGATATTATATCATCTAATGACAAGCAGGCAATGCATTAAAAGATAGTTTTAGATCTTCGTTTGGTCTCTCAAACTCACTTTATATATAAATCTCTACGAACCCTTTTAGAACGATGAACAATCTATAGAATAAGATATTATATCATCTAATAACAGATCAAATGTTCATCAAAACAAGCACGAAACAGAGAAAAAAACATGTTTTAGACCATTGTTTGGCCTAAAAACTTGCTCAAAAACACAAGTTTCTACAAGATTTTTCAAACATATTGAAAGATATAAGATAAAAAGAGTAAAGAAATGAGAAAGTTTTTGAGAAATGTGGATGAAAGAACAGGTGATAGAAGGATTTGACAAGGCTAAGCTCTAGCCTGTATTTGTAGAGGTCATATAGCTCTGTCTCTCCAAGTTTGAAGTGACATTCCTCCAGCTTTCATGATCTGATTGGCTAACTCACTGCTACTATCAACTCCATCTTTAATATACTGTTCATTTCTCTTTCTTTTTCAATTGTTTTTTGTTTTTCCTTTCCATAAACAACAACAAGAAGGGTTTCCACTCATGGAAAAAAAGAAGACACAAAGATGCTTTGTTTTTGTGTTCACAGCTAGCTGAGCTGAGCTGCTGCTGCTGCTGTTTGCTGTTTTGTCTGTCGGTTTCTTGGTTTGGCAGATCCATGAGATAACAACAAATTGCATATTCAATCAAGAACTCTTTTGCTATGTGATAATGAAGTTAAATTTCTTGTAAGTTTGTACTCATTGCATGAAAATGGGATCTTTAGAACAAATAATTTGCTCATATGCACCCAAAACAATTGGCATCTTGAAAGAAGAAGCGAATTATAGTTTTTAATCAATTAGAGTTGGAAAAGATAACGTAATGATCACGAACGATGACTTAGGCTGAAAGCGAACTGTGAGATCTCACATCGGTTGGGGAGGAGAACGAAGTATTCTTTATAAGGGTGTTGAAATCTCTCCTTAGTAAACGCGTTTTAAAAATTTTGAGGGTAAGATCAAATAACATAATATCTGCTAGCGGTTGACTTGAGTTGTTATACGAACAATATCGTTATTATAGTATCGAGAATCTCAACCGTCGTGGATTGGCTTGATCAATCAGTGTCGTGAGTATAGTAAAAGGTTATTACTATAGCTCGAGCACTCGTGGATATCCGTCCATGATGATCAATAAGTGTTGTGAGTTGAGTAAAAGGTTCTGAGTTTCCTTGATACCTCAAATGATGAGGTATCAGGTAGGTTGTTTTGTGCACATAGGCTAGCTCGAAAACTCATGATGCACACTCTTTCATATGAAATATTCGTTTTCATTCGAGCTTCTATCTTAACTTAGAGAAATCAAAAGAGACGCTTGACCCAGATGGCTCGAGACGTCGAGTAAAGTCTCTATCATCTCCAAAAGCAGAGCGGTTAAGTTCGAGTCTCCCGAGGCAAATCTTGGATCTGCTGTTGTTTGTGTTTGCTAAATAAGAAATGAGTCAAAAGTTAGAGATGATTGCTACTTTTTTGGGAGAAAAAGCTTTCATTATCCCAAATTAATTTACTCCAAAATCACACTGTTGAAGATTCTAATCAGGTTTTTTTAAATTTTTGAGTATCAGTTGGATCTTTGAAGATTACTTGAACATTTAGAGAAAGATTTGTAGTTTATAAGTCAAAAGAGTTCTTCATTCTTCCCACCACGATTCTCGAAGATCCAAGAAAAAATAATTTATACCGGTAAACGAATGTTTCATCACTAACTCTAAATTTTTATAATTTTGAGATCATATATTGTTCACTTTCGTCTGTTACGTATCGTTGTCAGTCTCACGATTTTAAAATCGGAGTGTTTCGTTCTACTCTTTAATCGATGTGAGATCTTACAATCCACCCTCCTTAGGGGTTCAACATTCTCATTGGCACATTACTCGGTGTCTGGCTCTGAGACTATTTGTAACAGCACAAGCCCACTACTAGCAGATATTGTCCGTTTTGTCCCAAAAAGGACAACACCTGCTAGTGGCGGATTTGAGCGGTTACAAATGGTATTAGAGCTAGACACCGAACGGTATGCCAGTGAGGACGCTGGGCCCCGAATGGGGGGAGGGAGTGGACATTGGAAGGTGTGTCAATGAAGACGTTGGGCCTCAAAGGGAGGTGGATTGTAAGATCCCACATTGATTGGAGAGAGAAACGAGTACGCTGGGCCTGGAACGGAGGTGGATTGTGAAATCTTACCTTGGTTGGAGAAGCAAACAATTCATTATTTACAAGGGTGTGGAAACTTCTTCCTTTCTAAAAAAGCCTTGAGCTAAAAACTATAAGGAAAAAGCCTAAAGAGGACAATATCAGTTGGATGTGGGTTTGGACGGTTATACTAATGCTCTCCTAACAAACGTATCGATGCATATCTACTAATTCTAACGATCAATGTCTTTATGTGACGATGTTGTCTAATGGGACGGCTAGAGGCAACCTCCTGCCCAACCATTGATCTGTTAGCAATCCGACTCTATGAAGATGTCGCTTGTCTGCTAGTATCTGCACGGAAGAAGTGACTGAAACTATTTCATTGACGAATGAAATAAAGGAAAAACCACCCGAAATGACATTCGATTTAATTTCTTAACGAAGAAAGGCTAAAATTAATAATGGTAAACACAATGCACAACAAGGTCCATTCAAGCCCAAATCCACCGAGATCCCACGTTGATTAAAGAGGGAAATGAAACATTTCTTATAAGGTATAGAAACCTCTTCCTAGTAGACACATTTTAATATCTTGAAGCTGACGTCGATACGTAACGGGCCGAAGCAGACAATATGTGCTAGTTGTGGGCTTGGACTGTTACAAATGATATTAGAGCTATATACCGAGTGGCATGCCAACGAGAACGCTGGACCCCAAGAGAGATGGATTGTGAGATTCCACATTGGTTGAAGAGGGAAACGAACAGGCCAAATCTGATACGAAAGGGAGAGAATTAACACTTGAACTCTCGATGAAGTATAATATATCAGACAAAACCATTAAAGTTAGGTCAATTGCTGTATTTGGCCGAATCAACCATTTTCACACAAAAAATCTTAGTGTTTAATAAACTAATTTTGGAACTAACGTAGGTCGTTCTACAACCGAATTATGTTCGAGTAAATTTGTACCTTAAGTCGATGTACCAGTTACCTTATTCTTCTCGTCAGAAAATCTTTTAAGTTCACCAAATTAGGTGACATTTTAGAAAATTTGAGCTGAGATTCCTACATAGCAATATCGATAATCTTTTAATATGTTCGAGAGTTATAGAAGCGAGACACTTTACAAAACAATTAATTATGACCCGAAAAAATAATTGGATACTTTACACTGAAGATAGTATACCTTTTAAGATGAGCCTACACTGACAACTTCTCATACGGTACGTTTAACTCATGATTTGAAAACCCTGATCAATCTTAGGGTTAATTCATACTTATTTGAATTCTCTTCGGTTCAAATAAATGACAATTTTAGGTTCCCCTAAACCTATATCAGATTGAACCAAACCAACTTGATTCGACCCAATCCAATCCAATCTAATCCAACCCAACTCAACCCTATCTAAACAATTGAGTTAGGTCTATCGGGTTCGATCCAACCTAACCTGATCCGACCCAACCCAATCTAATCGAAAACAATCCAACCCAACTCGATACAATCTACGAACACCCTAGGGTTGGTCGATCCAAATTCCTTCTAAACTCAACTTAAAAAAAAATGGTCCTAAAGGAATGAGGCCCATTAAATGTGGGAGCCCAAGAGAAAAAGGCCCATTAAGGAACAAGCAGACCCAAACAGAATAAATAAATAAATAAAAAAGACACGTGGCGAGAGGAGAAGAGTTGGGGGCAGTGAGGTAAAGAAGGCGGAAGCGTACGAATAAAGTCAGAGAGGATACGTGGATGACGTAGCGAGATGGGAAGGTCAGCTGTCACATCAACAAACTCGACACGACCGGTGACATTAGAAAGCCCCATCAATTCACACCACTATCTCTCTCTCTCTCTTTCTCTCTAAATCTCTTTTCATTTATTTCTACCATAAATCAATCACTTGCTGACGTGGCAGACAGATCAGACAGCTGCTGACACAGACCACCCCATTTCCTTCTCTCTTATTTTAATATTATTTTCACAAAAAAAAGAAGCTTTTTGACACCTCGACAGTATCGCGCGCGATGCGCGGGAGGCCTAGTGGGCCCCACGTCCTTTCTTTTTTCTTTTTCAGGAAATCTTATTTTAATTTTATTTAATTTGGTCCTTGTGTGGGACCCATAACTAACAGTCAACTAACGTCCTACTTCCTACACATCACATTTTCTTGTTTT
>NC_036648.1:7067027-7095862 GCF_002806865.2 Cucurbita pepo subsp. pepo | reverse complement strand
TTTTTTTTTTTTTTTTTTTTTTTTTTTTTTTTTTTTTTTTTTTTTTTTTAATTCCAAAATATATTAAATGTATATTTGATTTAAATTGACTTAGAAATGTTCTAGTTGTCAACTTAAGTATAGCACAATTAATTTAAGTATATATTATCGACTAAGAGATCAAAAGTTCAACTACTCTAAATTTGAAACTGTATAAGGATCTAAATTTTCATTCTTAAGGATGACCTAGACGATCAAGAGAAACAAAGGATTCAAATTTTACAATTGAAGTATGGAAAACCGAACCGATACCCTTTGTAAATGTGGTAATTCCTACAATTCAAGATACAAAACTGTGTTTACAAACATTTTCTGTTCTTCCAACATGTTTTTACATTTTTTTTTTTGGTCTCATTCTCACACAGATCCATTTCCAGGTCCTCCTAATGTTAAAAACACACCCTGAAGATCATCTCTAAGCTTGACAGGCAATGAAGATGGACTTGGTTTTATGATTGGAACTGGAGGTGGACCTGGTTGAGGTTGCCTCAAGCTCTGAGCTGACTCGGACATCAGAACCATCGGTCGTTGCTGCAAGTTTTTCGACGGTTCTATGTGATTCGAGTTCAGGACTGTGTTTGTAGGAAGAGGTGGACTTTCTGTTACAATGCTGGCTGCTCTTGAGAAGACCCCAGGTCCCTGATTCAACACAAGACTTTTCAATATCTTGGAAAAGTTTTCATTTGTTTATCTACTTGAAAGGAGAGGAAGAAAGTTTTGAGTTTTTGGCGAAGCTTACGGGTGCGAACAGGACACCTCTGTATACTTTCCCATTGACAGTAGCAGTCATCAGGAAGCCAGAGTCGAACGCCCCGTCAACTCTTCCACGCACCTCCGATCCAATCTGAAACAAACATGACGTTGAAGTATTAAAAAGTGATAAAGATGTACATGTCAGGAATGTTGCTCTTGATGATATGTTATGGTGTATTATTGAGATAAGCTACCGGGTTTTGAATGAGACCAGTCTCCAAGGACTTGTGTCGTTCGACATGGAGAAGCTGCTGCTGTTCGGTCTTTAGTTGATGCTGGTGTCTGAAATATGAAAGCTCTTGCTGTGGAGTGCTTTGGACAACATTTTGGAACTCGGGTTGAGTCCTAGAAATGCTGTACGGTTCGCTAGTTGAGCTATGATTCACACGCTTAAGAAGTCGTAATCCTCCTCCTTGGGAGCTTGTTACTGAATCAGAGACTTTTCGAGCTGGGGTTTGTTCTTGATCGGATTGTGATGGCGATGAATGCTGGGACAGCGACAAAGAATGTTCCTCTTGCTCAGATTCAACCTCCCACACTTTCGGATTCATGGTTCTCCTCCGTTTTGGATGCAACGTCTCTGGAAACGTAATGAAAGCTAGATCGTTCAAGCACATCGAACACGTTTTGTAATCAAGAGTCGACTCGAGAAACTAAAACTGAAACTGACCTGACATGAACTGAGCAGCGTGTTTTGTCTCCGATTTCGGTTCATGATCTCCCTTCCTAATCAGGTCTATGTTGTTCCCCATAAGCTTCGTTTTCTGATTCAATGAAAACACCAAATGATATAACAACAACAACTTCACGACAATGCAATAAAAACTTATGTACTTGAGCTGTGTGTTTTCGTACCATGCCGCTCTGATCTTCTCTGAAAGAATTCTTACTCTGATTATTCCAGTGGTTTCCAAAAATTTTGCACATCGAAACATTGTAACGACCATTTGGATGCGCTGCTCCGAGTTGCAAGACCAACAGATCATTGAGAGGTCGTTCATCCTCCCCACACCTATGAATTCCACAAAATAACACAGAAAACAAATGAATCGAGGAACCCGAATCAGGAATGTCGCTCGATGTCTATAAAGTTTAGCGCTAAACTACCCTCCATATATGACGATGTCCGAGTCTGCAACCACAGCTGTGTGAGAAAATCTTCCTTGAGGTTGTTGACCGCACGTTTCGAGCTGAGTCCACGAGCACGTACATAAATCAAGCACCCATGCATCGTTGTAGTATTGTCTATCTCCAACCCCACCTAGGATGTATACCTGCATATAGGAAAGATCAGTCGTGGCCTAAAGCAGCAGATGACACGATCATGAGGTTCTGAATGTTTCTGTGTTTTCGATTATACAATAATATTAACCGCAGCATAACGACTTGCCTTCGTTGCAATATTAACCGCAGCATGACCTGCCCGAACACCAGGTGAAGATCCTTGAACACACAACTATTGACAAAAAAGATGAAACAGCCATTGAGACAAAGATCATTGCCAATTTCCAAAGCAAAATAGTTGAAAGAAAGATCAATACTCTAGACCAAGTCAGCGAGTGCATGTCGAGCATATCGACACCCCCTTGATATCGATCTCCACAGTCCCCGCCATAAACTAACAGCTTGTGACCAACTGCTGTAGCAGAATGACTATCCCTAGGAATTGGAACATCACCCCTCACCTCTGTATTCATCCACACCATAGTCTTGAGGTTCAAAATGTGCAGATCATTCAAGTAATTCGATTCGCCCTCTCCACTTCCCCCGAAAATAGCCAGTTTGTCATCTCCAATGAGTGTAGCCGTGTGACTTTCTCGTGGTGCTGGTGGATTCCCTTTACATTCAGGTTGTGTCCATTCCTTGGTTCCAAGGTCCAAAATGTGAAGATCATTTACCTTCTTAGAGCCATTTGTACCACCAAAAACTATCATTTGGTTTCCAACAATTACAGCGCCGTGGCTGTCTCTCGGTCCCGGACTGTGTCCCGTCGTTACCATGTTGGTCCAGAGCATGGTATCAAGATTAAGTACAAGAACATCACTGAAATGCAATCCCCCACAGCATCCCTAGATTGGAGTATTGGAAGAACAAATCACAAAAACAGCATAGAAACACATAAAGAAAGCATAAAACATTCACAATGGAACATAACTCAAAAGGATTTCCCTCATACACAACATCAGATTTTCTTTTTCTTATATGAATCTTTTTCTTACACATGAGTCTAGACCCAATAATTAATGTAAACAGTGCCAAGCTTAGAGTGTGTGCAAGATGAGAAAATCAAGAGGGTTAGAGGAGAACTTCCCAGCCAGCAGTTTAACTGTGTGTACAAATTTGAGTAACTAAAAACTAAAACCAGAGAAAGATAAGCCTGTTTTTAGTCAAAGATAGCTATTCAGATGAACAGAGAAATAACAGGAACAAAAAAGGGAGAGAGAAAAGAGCAGAGTATCCATTTCCTAGTAGAATTGATGAAGACATACAGCTTAAACAGCTCAGTTGCAGAGTTTCAGACAATCTCAAAGGAAATCAAACGAAGAAAAAAGAACATACCCCAAAAACATAGACATTTCCTTGGTAATAACAAGCAGAATGCCCCCATCGCTCAGAAGGGATAAAGCCCATGACCTTAGGATACAGCCACATTGCCTTCTTCTTAGAAGTTTCTCCTCCTCCTCCTCCCACAGAAGACCTCATTTGGGTTCTCTCTCTAATTCCCTCTCTTTCAGAAGTAAAGCTATTTGGGTATTTTTACTTCAACACAGTGCTTGACATGAAGTAGAAGGCAGAGAGAGGAGAAATAGGGAGTCAAAAGACGACATGAACAAGCCAAGTGATGTATCAACTATCAGTGTCGATAGACATGAAAAGATGGGAGCTTTCAAGTTCAAATCACTGTGGCACCCAACAACAACAACAGAACCTTGTGATGAGAANAAAAAAAAAAAAAAAAAAAAAAAAAAAAAAAAAAAAGAAACGAAAATGAGACACTTTTTTTCACTTAGGCATTTTATCAAACACCTAATAGGCACATGAGTCGGGGAGCTGAGTAGACATATAAATACACAATAGAATTCAAACACAAGGTGTTAATAACAAGTTAGTGATGTAATGTCATTGAGAAAGTACCTGTAGATAGAGAAAGAGACAGATTTCCATAAAAAAAGAAATCATTTTCTTTCACAAATTGTCTATCTAAAAATGATGAACAAAGTGGAGGGGGAGCATTGGATTATGGGAAATGATGAAGAGGGTGTTTCGGGTTTCGGGGTTCCTTTTTTTTCTCTTCTTTTGTTGAAGAAGAGAGATTAAAAAATGGTCACATGATATGGGGATTGATGGAAATGGGAAAGAAAGCTCTTTCTCTCTCTCTCTCTAGAAATGAAGAACAGAGATGGGAGAGAGAGAGAAACAAAGAAAGAAACAGAGACAGCATAACCAAAAACTCAATTTTCAAGGCAGCCATTGATGTCGATCTAGAAATGTGTTTTCTCGAGGGTGTTTTTTGGGGGTAAACATGGGGCGTTGGGCTTTGTAACAGAGTGGCCAAGAAATTCTTTTATCTTTCTAGTTTTGGGAAGAGGGATGCTCTTTTGATTGCCTCAAACTCCCACCAGACCCGAACCTCATCGACAATATTTGCAAGTGATGGGCTTAGACTGTTACTAAACGGTGTGCTAGAAAGGACGTTAGGCTCCCAAGAGAGTGAATTGCCAAATCTCACATGAGTTAGAGAGGGAAACGAATCATTCTTCATAATGGTGTAAAATCTCTCCCTTTCAAATGCATTTTAAAACTGAGGCTGATGATGATACATAACGAGTCAAACGAACAGTATTTGCTAGCGATGAACTTAGACTATTACATCGAGCTTTCCTTCCTTTTATATTGAAGGTCGGTTCAATAGGAGTGAAAATTCTTCTTAACTATCTCGTGCATTAAAATGGCACGTCTTACTAGAGACCTTAGAATGTACGATTCAATTTAAAAGTACTATGAGTTTCTTGACCCCGAAGAACATGGCTCCAAAGACCCAACGTAGACCGATAAAACAACTCAATTTAAAAATGTTATTTTAAGGCATAATTCTAAAAAAAAAAACCATATGTTTAATCAAATATTTAGACTAAAATAATATTTTTGTTAAAAATAATTGTAATTTTTTTTAATAAAATTAAAACCACAACAAAATATTAATTCCAAACTTTGAGAAAGAAAGAATCCACTTTTTCACTCATAAAATATTAAAGGAACTCTAAAGCAACTCCTTTATTTTATTTTATTTTTTATTTTTATAATTAAAAAATATTAAAATTAATCGACAAGGCAATTACGTAATTTGACTTTTTAGGAATCGTCCACGTGTATTTTGTTTTAACTATAATAACGTTAAATCAATAAAGGAAAATTTATTTATTCAATTTCTGTATTTTTATTGCATATTTTATTTTAATTTTTCGATTATTCAGTCCAATAAAATTTAAATTTAAAGATATATATATAAATTAATTAAAGAGACGATAAAAAAAATTTAAAATATGAAAATTTTGAAAATAAATAAATAATTCGGAAAGTTAGGAAAAAGGTGCACGTGCGTACATGGCTGCGGCTATGGTGAGCCTTTGTAGGCTTACGAGGCCAAGTGCTGCGTGACCTCTACGAGCCGCTGCCGCTGCCCAACGGCCAATGCACGCACTTGGGTTCGCAAAGATTTCTACTTCTTGGCTTTTGTGCTTGGGACTTCGAAACTAAAAAGCCATTGTAGTTTCTGCAAGGTTTGATATATCTGGTCTACTTTGACCAATTCAGTTAACTTAGGTTTAAGTCGAGTTACGTGTTCACGATTCTAGGCTCTTTTTTGGGATTAAGATTGTTTGTTTGTATGTGATGAATCAATTCGTGAACCGATTGTTTTCCCAAAAATCGATTATGTAATAGTTCAAACGTCTATTAGGGAGAAGTTTTTACACCGTTATAAGAAATATTTCGTTTTCCTCTCCAACCGACGTGGGATCTCACAATCCACCCCCTTGGGGGCCAGCGTCGTCGTTGGCACACTGTCCAGTGTCTAGCCTTGATACCATTTGGTGTGCTAGTGAGGATGTAGGTCCCCCAAGGAGGATGGATTGTGAGACCCCATTTCGGTTGGAGAGAGAGTAAAACATTCAAGGGTGTGAAAACTTCTCTCTAGTAGACATGCTTTCTCGGAAGAAAATCCCAAAGAGGACAATATCTGCTCGTGGTGAACTTAATCTATTATAGATTCGATTTTCGTCATAATTTATTCATGAATAAGGTATTCTTTTGATGACAAGAAAAATATTTAGGATTAAACACTGAAAGTAAAAGTACCCACATAATTTGCGACTCCCATGAGAAAATAAGGTCTTCCTTCTAACACGTCAATGCATATTCGACATCAATGGTCATTTTCCATCTACTAAATTTGAGATGATGTGACGTCGATATAGATTCGACAAGAAGATTGATGTTTTTCTATTTCATTGAACGGTATTTGGTGGTTCAGTGAATGGTTACATCTATCTTGTCTACTTCAATCAATTTAGTTTCAGATCGAAGAAGACCGAGTAGAACTAACGTGTTTGGACTCTACACTCGAATTGGGGTCGAGATAGTGGTTCAGTTTGGAAAAGTTGAATGCATGAGTTTCAAACAAGGAGGGCAAGAATGAAATGAAGAACATGGAACAGTCAAGCTCAAGCCTACCGCCAGTAGATATTATTTGTTTTGACCCGTTACGTATTTTAAAACGCGTCTACTAGGGAGAGGTTTCCACATCCTTATAAGGAATGCTTCGTTCTCCTCTCCAACCGATGTGAGATCTCACAATCCAGTTTATAACAGCCCAAGCCTATAGCTAGTAAATATTATCCGTTTTGGCCCGTTACGTATCGCTATTAGCCTCACAGTTTTTAAACACGTTTGGCCGACGGTGATACGTAACAGGTCAAAGCAAACAATATTTACTGGCGGTGGGCTTAAGCTATTACATTTTACAGAGCTGGACACCAAATGGTGTACCAGCGAGGACGCTGGCCTCCAAGGGAGTGGATTGTGAGATTCCACATCGGTTGGAATGGAAACCTCTCCCTAGCAGACACATCTTAAAATCGTGAGGCCGATGGTGATATGTAACGGGCCAAAACAGATAATATCAACTAGCGGTGAGCGCTTCACTAAAAGATTCTCAGATTCTCAACAGTATTGAAGCTAAATGAAGTGATTGCTTTACAAGATGAACAGGAAATGTATGTACAATGTCAGAATATATGTTGAATCTAGTGTCTAGCATTTGAAATATGTGGTGGCTGGTTAATTTCATTTCATTGTGTATTCATTTACCCACAAAATAAATATGAGCACATGAAAGAGAGGATAGTATGAACTTGACCCTCCACAACTTACATATTAATTTGTGTCCTATGTATCAAGAATCCAACAGCTCCAGCTTATGTCAAGCATAGCTTTAGCATCAGGGCATCTGCCAACATTGAATGAATTGAATGAATTGTCAGGCAACAGTAAACAATAATCCTCATCTCCAAGTTACTTGCAAATGATAAAAAATGATTTTGGAAGTTTATGATTTTGGAAGTTTATGGTACCAAATGCATATCCTTTGGAGAGAAGAACGAAGCATTATTTAGAAGAGTGTGGAAACATCTCCCTAACAGACGCGTTTTAAAAATGTTGGAGGAATCCCAAAAGGGAAACCCCAAAGAGAACAGTATCTACTAGTGGTGGGCTTGGGCCGCTACAAATGGTATCAGAGCCAGACATTGGACTATGTGCCAGCGAGGAGGCTGAGCCCCGAATGGGGTGGACATGAGACAATATGTTAGCAAGGACACTGGGCTCCAAAGCAGGGTGGACTAGAGGATCCCACATCGGTTGGGAGGAGATCGAAATTTTTTTTATAAAGGTGTGGAAACCTCTCTCTAGTAGACGCATTTTAAAAAACTTGAGGTGAAGCTTGAAAGGGAAAGCCTAAAGAGGACAATATTTGCTAGTAGTGGACCCGGGCTTGGGCCGTTACAAATGGTTTAAAAGTTAAGACACTGGGCGATGTGCCAACGAGAAGGCTGAACTCTGAAGGGGGGTGGACATGAGGTGGTGTGCCAGCAAGGGCGTGGGCCCTGAAAGAGGGTAGATTGGGGGTCCCATATCGATTAGAGAAAGAAACAAGTACCAGCGAGGACGCTGGGCCCCAAAGGGGGTGGATTGTGAGATCCCACGTCGGTTGGGGAGGAGAACAAAACATTCTTTATAAGAGTGGAAACCTCTCTCTAACAAACGCATTTTAAAAACTTTGAGGGAAAGCCCAAAGAAGACAATATGTACTAACAGTAGACTTGAGCTGTTACAACAATTATCTGACCCTACTACATTTAGTTGGCCAGAGACCCTTATGACCTGTCTGCGCTTAGATCCACCTACATTTTCCCTAACCCGTTCGTTAAGAGTTAAAGACAAGAATCTCAAGTCTCTGGTCGACAACTGAAGACCTACTTATATACCCAATATCGAAGATCCCGTATCTATAGTGGCACGACATTTCGTCGATCCTTCTAGATTGAAAAAGGCATCTTGTTTTAGCTGAGCATATTTTTCATAACGAGTTCTAGATTGGAACCACAACGTGCACCTTGTTTACATAACGAGTTTTAGCGTACATACCTCAAAGGGAGAGCTGAAAGAGAAAAGTTTTCTTTGTTCATCAGTTGGATTCAACAACCAGTGGCAGAACATCACTGCAGCTCCAACAACAGCCAGCAGTGATAGCATCGCTAGAAATCCAAAATGCGAAGTATCGTTTGCAATTATTGCAACTCCCAACATTATAGACTCTGCTAAACTAGCAACTGAGACCTCAGTTGATGCAATGAGGTTCGTTTTCGATGATGGTATCCCGGTTTGAAGAATCTGTTGCCCCACGACATCATACGACATGTGTCCCAGCCTCGATAATACCTGCATATAGGACAATTAGAACGTTAAGGGTTCGGTAACGTCCGATACACAAGATGAATCAGGTCGTTAGATTCTTACGATCATAGATAAGAAGAAAAGAAGAGCGCTCTGCCGGGAAAGAGGCCCGCTCCAGTACACAGCAACAGCAACTGTTAGAAGTGCAGCTTGAAATATTAATCCAACTGCTCCAGCCTGAAAAATAGAACTAGGAAGTGCATGAGACTACAATCAAAATATAGAACAGCATGGAATTACAAGAACAAACATAGAAGAAAATATAACCTTCAAAATTCCGAATTGTCTGACCAAATTTGCGGATACAAAGGTTGCAGTAACACCCATGAAAGCACATAATCCACTAAAACCACCAATTATTGATGGACTAAGACCTGTAAGTTAATACCAACCAGAAGTAAAAAAGTTTACTCATTCGAAGCCAAAGAGTAAAGTCTCAGAAAGCAAGTCAAGGAATAAACATAATTTAACACGAGTTCTAAATAAAGGAGTATCGGTGTACGTTTTAGTTTTTCTTTTTCTCTCTTTCTTGGGGGAGAGGCTTTTAGTTGTGAGATCCCACATCGGTTGGGGAGGAGAACGAAGCATTCTTCATAAGGGTGTGGAAACCTCTCCCTAGCAAACACGTTTTAAAAACCTTGAGGGGAATCTCGAAAGGGAAAGCCAGAGGACAATATCTAATAGCGGTGGGCTTGGGCTATTACAAATGGTATCAGAGCCAAACACCAAGCGATGTGCCAGCGATGAGGTTGAGTCGTAAAGGGGGTGGACATGAGGCGATGTGCCAGCAAGGATGCTGAGGCCCCAAAGGAGGGTAGATTGGGGGGTCCCACATCGATTAAAGAAGAGAACAAGCGACAGCGAAGACGCTGGGCCTCAAAGGGGGGTGGATTGTGAGATCCCCACATCGGTTGGAAAGGAGAACGAAGCATTCTTTATAAGGGTGTGGAAACCTCTCCTTAGTAGACGCGTTTTAAAAACATTGAGGGGAAGCCCGAAAGGGAAAGCTCAAAGAGGACAATATCGTTAGCAGTGGGCTTGGGCTGTGCAGTTAGAATCCAATAACTTTCTAAGGACTATGGGATTAAATTATTTGATGGAATGCAATTTTTCAATGTGATCTAGCTAATGTTTTATACGAATAACAGAGCTAATGGTTCTATACGAGGTGGGTGCACGTTAAAGCTACATTTTCTTCGAACGACAAATTTTGAAATATTATAATCATATCAAGTAAGTCGTAAACATACCTTGTTGAGTTAAGAATGCTGTCATCAAACTGCCTGGAGCAAGAACAGCATTGAAGTAGAGAAGCACATAGGCAAGGCTGGCAGGAAGAACTGGTTGCTGTAAATACTCCATCCATCCATTTTTAATAACTTCTACACCCACATCCACTGAAAGCACAATAAATGATATCATTAGAAAAACTATCAGAACGACCCTTGATTAAATTACATAAAAGTTTGTGAAGGTTTACTTATACTATCAGCTCTAGGTGAAGTTACTTCAGTGGGATTGCCACAAGAAGTTTGCGAACATTTTGCTCGATCAAGAACACCAGTGGAGAGTTGGTTCGTTAGCCAGGTAAGTAGTACCTGATAAAACACGTGTAACGATTAACAAACTCATTTCTCAAGAAGTATCTGTTGAGGATTGTCGGGAGGGAGTCCGACATTGACTAATTTAGGAAATGATCATGGGTTTATAAGGAATACATATCCATTGGTATGAGGCCTTTTGGGGAAGCCCAAAGCAAAGCCTCGAGCTTATGCTCAAAGTGGACAATATCATACCATTGTGGAGGTCCATGATTCCTAACATGGTATTAGAGTCATGCCCTTAACTTAGCCATGTCAATAGAATCTTCAAATGTTGAACAAAGAAGTTGTGAGCCTCGAAGTTTGAGTCAAAAGTGACTCAAGTGTTGAACAAAGGGTGTACTTTGTTCGAGGACTCTAGAGAAGAAGTCGAGCCTCGATTAAGGGGAGGCTATTCGGGGGCTCCATAGGCCTCAAGGGAGGCTCTATAGTGTACTTTGTTCGAGGGGAGGATTGTTGGGAGGGAGTCCCACATTGGCTAATTTAGGGAATGATCATGGGTTTATAAGTAAGGAATGAGGCCTTTTGGAGAAGCTCAAAGCAAAACCACGAGAGCTTATGCTCAAAGTGGACAATATCATACCATTGTGGAGGTCTATGATTCCTAACCATATTTAGTTAGCACGGGAACGAGTAGTTACCACGACTGGCAAGGACCATAACATTAAACCCGCAGCGAACTTCAAGCAAGTTACTGGATCATACTTGGAAAGGATAATGCCAAATAAAGATGCTCCAACTATCTGCACATTAACAAACAGAAAATCAAGATCACAAGGATCTGGAAAAAAAAAAAAAGTTGATCTCAGAAGGCTCATTTACCTCACAGAGAAGGTCAATTCGATTAAGAACAGCATTAGCTTCTGCAAGTGCGATAGGTCGATTGATTCCGGCTAACTGTACGTGGAATTAGAACGCTAGTTTTAGCGATACATCTTGAATAACAAGGACACAAATAATTTAAAAATGAACGTACCAAGACGACCCAATCACGCTCCATAGCAACCCCCAAGGCTATTCCAGATAGCCTCTCTATGGCACCAGCAAAAATCAGGGTAATAAACCAAGGCTGAAGAAGTATGGATGATGATGCAGCAGAATGTGGAATAGAATGGGCATAAATTACCATTGAAGCAGATAGCAATTGAGCAGCAGCCTGATGAAAACAGAGAAACCTTAAATTTAACAAAAAACCAGACCATATTCAAGTCGAGTGCTACGGCTTTGGCTAGTTAAGTTCCATGCGTGCTCGAATATTTGACTTCTTATATTAAGCATATTTGAATGGACCTACCTGAACACAATTCAGGCAAGTATATGCAGGTACTCTCGGAAAATTATCCATAAACTTCCCGACCAACGGACCTCCGACTATTAATGCAAGCTGTTAACACTTTTAACATATTAGAAAGCGTTTCTCTTGCATCGTAATTCAAATTGTTTTATCTCGACGAACAGCTAGTTACCTTTGTAAAGAATCCCATAACTGCAACTGGAAGAAGACTATGATGAAGCAATGCAATGGCAGAAGGCCAAGCAAAATTCCAAAGCTGTTCTACCAAATTGCCCGCAATACATGTGGCGTATAAAGCTGTAAGATAGAAGCATTATTTATGGTTGGGAACAACCACCAGGATCGAAAAAGGCCTTATAGTTCACATCTACAAGTATCGTTGTCATACAATGGCTGAAACATTCCAAGCCCACCGCTAGCAGATATTGTCCTCTTTCGGCTTTCTCTATCAAGTTTTCCCTCAAGGTTTTTAAAGAATGCTTTCGTCTCCTCTCCAACCGATGTGGGATCTCACAATCCACCTCCCTTTGGACCCAACCTCCTCGCTCGCACTCGTTCCCTTCTCCAATCGATGTGGGACTCCCCAATCCACCCCCTTTGGGGCCCAACGTCCTTGCTAGCACATCGCTCGGTGTCTGGCTCTAATACCATTTGCAACAGCCCAAGCCCACCGCTAGCAGATATTGTCCTCTTTGGGCTTTCCTTTTCGGACTTCCCCTTAAGGTTTCTAAAACACGTCTGTTAGGAGAGGTTTCCACACTCTTATAAAGAATGCTTCGTTCTCCTCCCCAACCATGTGGGATCTCACATTTCAGTATCAAAATTTCGGAAGGTTCTTACCGTACAATGCAGCAGGATGAGCTGGAGTTGCCGCAAGCACATTCTGCTCCCCCTCAGATAAAACCTACAATTACAGAACCAGAGTTGATTTAATTACTATCTTCTTCCATCATAAAAGTCAAATACATTAAATCATAGAGAAGGAGAAATAACCAAGGCAGCATACAGGCAAAGTTGTCAAAAGACTATCGACATAAGTTCGTTCGGTCAATAAACCCAAAGGTTCTGTTTGTAGAGTCAATGTATCAGCCTCCAGGAATCCAGAATTCAATTGTACGATTGAAAGTGAACAATCAGCTTCTACAGAAGATAAAGCTTCTTGAACATCATCTTCCACAGAAACTTGATCGAGTTTTACATCGGAGTTGGTTATTGAACATTTCGAAATGACTCTCTGAAGCCTGAAGCCAAAAAATTCCAGTAGAGAGGGATTTTGATCACAAATTCCAACAAGAAAGCAATATTTCAAGATTAACTAAAGGGAATTGGTGAGCACAAATGTTTCGGAGTTTGAAGATTGTAATAGCCTAAGCTCACCGTTAGCAGATATTGTCTGCTTTGGCCCGTTACGTATTGCCGTCAGCCTCACAGTTTTAAAACGCGTCTATTAGGGAGAGGTTTCCACACCCTATGAGAAATGTTTCGTTCTCCTCTCCAACCAATGTGAGATCTCATAATCCACCCTCCTTGGGGTCCCAGCGTCCTCGCTGGCACACGGCTCAGTGTTTTGCTCTAATACCATTTGTAATAGCCCAAGCTCATTGCGCATATATTGTCTGCTTTGTCCCGTTACATATCGCCGTCAGCCTCACGATTTTAAAACGCGTCTATTAGGGAGAGGTTTCCACACCCTATAAGAAATGCTTCGTTCTCCTCTCCAACCAATGTGGAATCTCATAATCCACCCCTCTTGAGGGCCCAACATTCTCGATGGCACACCGCTCGGTGTCTTGTTCTAATACCATTTGTAATAGCTCAAGTTCATCGCAAGTAGATATTGTCCGCTTTGACCCGTTACATATCGTGTAACGGCCCAAATCCACCGCTAGCAGATATTGTCCTCTTTGGGCTTTTCCTTTTGGGCTTCCCCTCAAGGCTTTAAAACGCGTCTGCTAGAGGAAGGTTTCCAGACCCTTATAAATGGTGGTTTGTTCTCCTCCCCAACCAATGTGAGACATCACATATCGCCGTAAGCCTCACAGTTTTAAAATGCATCTATTAGGGAGAGGTTTCCACACCCTATAAGAAATATTTGTTCTCCTCTCCAACCGATGTGGGATCTCCTAAAGATATACAATATATGCCCATTGGACCTAAGTTGCCGTATTTTCATTATCTCAACATGATAAGAACATCAGTTGCACAAGACTCTCTTTCACCAACCACGACATTCAAATTCCAACTCACAGGATCAATTGTTATATGAACAAACCGAAACATTTAGCAGCTAAATCATTGGCTAAGCTAAGGTATATCAGACAACAAATCCAGCAAATGACACTCCAAACAATTCCATCAGACAAGAACATCAAAATGTTACAATATAATCCTTTTTGTCGGTCATAGGAATTACCTGGAGCTGGAAGAAATGCAAGCCTGATTCAAATTCTTCAACCGTCGGCAAGAAATTAAGCGATTACGAACTCGAGAAGAATGCCACGATAAAGAAACTTCACGGATTGAAAATCTGAAACAGCTAAAAGAGTATGTCTGAGTGAGCGCGAGAGTGTAACAAATAGCCATGGCTGCTGCTGTTGCTGTTGCTGTCGCTTTTGCTTCCAGTTCAAGCTCCCAAACTTGAAGAGCCTACAAAAGGAGTTTCGCCCACTCATGCAGCCCCTCAAGCGAAAATCAGCGACTGGGTTTTATTTAAGAACATGGAAAAACAATTCCCAAAACGATTTCGTTACCAATTTCAAAAACCCTCGACTCAAATCCTGTTGGGTAATCGAAAATGCTTGAATTTCGAAGCAACCCACGATTTGATTCCTGTCGAACAATCTGGGTTGATAAAATTTTGTGGGTTATTGATGGTTTTGGGAGTGGAAGAGAAGCCGGAAAAGAGCCTTATCTTTGTACCGTCTGATTTTGGTTATGAATAGCAACCAGCGGACAGTTCAAGGCTGGGTGGCGTATGATCGCTTAAGGCCTCAAGTTAGGCGTGCTTTGGAGACTCGGGGGTTCGTGGGCCATTAGAAATTTAGCGTTTAGATAGCGTAAAATGGTTTACAATAGAAATTGAGATGGAAATTAATCGGAGTTCATAGTGGAGCCTAGCGCTTGATTTGATCGAGTCATTGTTCTTGGAGCTTTGTCTTGTTTTAAAAATATCTTGCCTTTTTTCTTTTAATTATTTATTTATTTACCAATGGCGAGTTTTTTAATTTCACGATAAGATTTTACATGTCCGTTTTATCAGAATCTGTCCCATAATGAGTCAAATGACTATACGTATTTTAAAACCGTGAGACCAATAACGATACGTAATGAGTCAAAACAGACAATATCTACTAACGGTGGGTTTGGACTGTTACACAGATAGTCATCATGAGTGGCAAAGTCGTATACAACTAGCTCATTCTATACATGGGTTGTTTTGTCTGTCACTATTTTTTTCTCTGTGTGTGTCGATATTTTAATTGAGCTCAAACTCCGCACGGTTGAAAGTCAATGACATCATCATGGTTGTCACTATCTTCAGCAATGTCATTACATGGATCTTTCTCACACTTAGTAAACACCGAGTTCGTTTATTTCGGTGTAGGTCCGATCTCGAGAGTTTCAATTTTATATTTAATTAGTCAAATTTAGAATATAAAATTTTAACTTATATCTCATAAGCTAATTAATTTTTATTAAGATTTCAAAATTTAAAGATCGAATAAACGAAAACCTCTTAATCAGAAGTAGGGTTCGATTTTGCTTCCTCAAATGCGAACCAATCTTCGGCGGACAAATCAATGGCGTTTGTCGCATATGTTCGCAAGCCGAAGAATCTGGCTATGGCTGTCCATGGCGAGAAGCTGGATATTTTCTCAGGTAACTATTCAGACTCTGCCACTTTTCATTTTCAGATTTCCACTCTCAATAACAGAAGCGTAATGGTGTTTTCTGGCTGAATTCGATCTATGAATCTCTGTTTTTTTTAGTGGATTGGAAAATTAGGGAAAATTTTAATTAGTTAGGGTTGTTGATGAGAATTAGCTGGTATCGCTATCAGGTGGATCATCGATCATCCGTCCTTTTGTGAATTTCTACTTTGTTAGGTCGTCTAACTTGATCTCTTTTTATTTTCGTTTATATTAACACTCGTGACGGGGTGAAGTGGAGCAGTTTTCAAAGAACATTCGAGTGTAGTGTTTAGTAAAAATTGAGAGGATCAACTTCAAAACGGATAAATTTAGTTTTCTTTTTCTAGCTTTTGTTGTTCTTGGCATTAAATTTGAGCATAGAGTTAATGAAGTTTTGAAAAAGAAGATTAAATTTTCTTGAAACAGTTTTTGAGTTTTTGATGACTCTGATAGGTATTGAAAATTTTGATATAGCGCCCGAAATCGTGAGTGAGTTCGAATGAGACTCGAAAAATCATCATTAAAAGTAGTGTTTGATTCTGCTTCCTCAAATGCCAACCATTCTTCAACGGGCAATTCAATGGCGTTTGATGTTTGCAAGAAGAAGAAGTTATGGTTGTTCCATTAAGAATTTAGATGTTTTATCAGGTACTCTACTAAGATTCTGCAAGTTCAAAGATATTGTGTAACGACCCAGAACCACCGCTAGCCGATATTGTTCTCTTTGGGCTTTCCCTCTCGAGCTTATCCTCAAGGCTTTAAAAGCGTCTGCTAGGGGAAGGTTTCCATCCCCAACCAATGTGAGACATCACAATCCACCCCCTTCGGACCCAGCGTTCTCGCTGGTACTCATTCCTTTATCCAATCGATGTGGGACCGCCCCCAAATCCACCCCCTTTGGGGCCAGGGGAAGGTTTCCACACGTTATAAAGGGTGATTTGTTCTCCTCCCCAACCAATGTGAGACATCACAATCCACCCCATTCGGACCCAGCGAGCCTTTATCCAATCGATGTGTGACCGCCCCAAATCCACCCCCTTTGGGGCCAGGGGAAGGTTTCCACACCCACCCTTATAAAGGGTGATTTATTCTCCTCCCCAACCAATGTGGGACATCACAATCCATCCCCCTTCGGGACCCAGCGTCCTCGCTGGCACTCGTTCCTTTATCCAATCGATGTGGGACCGCCCCCAAATCCACCCCCTTTGGGGCCAGTGTCCTTACTGGCACACCGCCTCGTGTCTACCCCCCTTCGGGGAACAACGAGAAGGCTGGCACATCGTTTGGTGACTGGCTCTGATACTATTTGTAACGACCCAGATCCACCGCTAGCAAATATTGTTCTCTTTGGGCTTCCCCTCATGGCTTTAAAACGCGACTGCTAGGGTAAGGTTTCCACACTAATGTGGGACATCATTGTGTGGTTTGAAACATGAATAGAGTTCTCAAATTTCATTTTTTCTTTATAAGGAAGCATTTCCAAACAGAAAACTTGGAAACAGAAAAAGAAACACAAATCACAAAACAAATTTCCTATAAAATTTGTACACGGGTTGTAGAAGGAAAATATGAAACTAAACCACCCTAAATTTATTGACACGGTGAGTTAACCGAATTAAGGTCTAATCATCATGAGTTCAAGTATAACCGTGTTTCAAAGGAGTTTGGGAATCCACCCATCTTGGTTAATGAAGGATTCCACGGAGTAGCTGTTTAGTTGTGAGGCTCCCTGCGTCTTTGTCCACGAAACCCCTTTGGAAGGGGAAGATTGCGTCTTTGCCCATGGAACCCTTTTGGAAGGGGAAGATCCTATCCCTCTACTATTCAACTCGATGTACATAAAATTTTTCCTACATAATGTAACGTCAATTAGAACCTGACAATAAAATTGGGAACTCTAAATTTTTTTTTTCATCTTTTGGGTTGTGAACTTACTCTTTGCCCCTGAAGTTCCAGGCATTCCATCCCTCTGGTGCTACCACGTTCCCCATGTTAGTATCTTCGAATACAACTCTAGAAAAAGGACCATATGCTCTTCCCAAAAAGGCTTTGCCCGACCCCATTATGGTGCATTGTTTAAATACAAATCCGCTCAGATCTTTTGGGGATTGTCGACCTTGTGCAGCCCTTGGTTGACTTCAGGGAGAAGTCCAACATTAACATATATCAAGCAGCCCTGCATTTTTAGTCTCTCCAATTGTGTTATTAGTAGAACATCGCCAATGACAGTTTGCAAAAAAAAGAAGTCGAACCGATTACCTCATAAACTGATTGACCATTACCAAAGATGAAATCTATAGCACCTTCAATGTAACAACTTTTGAAATAATGGCGGCCTTTTACATCCCATAATGTGTCTTGAAACCCTTTGAATCCACAGCTGATAAAAGCCGATTTGTCACCGTAGATTCTTGCAGCTAATGCTTGTGTATAGAAAGTTTCAGCACTTTGAACAAACAATTGTGGAGCATTTGCCAGGTTGAAGGAGTTATGCGTGCAGCGCAAGCATACAAGCAACAATTCAAATAAGATAGACTATGATTAATGATTGAACAATCGAAGTCTTCTCTAACTGCTCAGGTGTGTACTATACTTATACTTTTCATGCATCTATGAGCTTTAAGTTCAATTTATAGAAGCTACAATACCTGAAAGGTAATGCCTCTCACAATAATGTTATCTGCAATTGAACTAAATGTAGCGCTAGTATCTGTTTGTTGATGGTCATTGAAAGTGATAATCGTTGTATTGCGGTCACCTCCTTGTAGATAAATGAATGGTTTTTTTGATGTGATCGTCACCTTTTCTCTGCAAATGACCATATTAGAACAAAACTTCTCTAGAATTAGGCATATTCATGCGTTGTATTACCTGTATACACCAGGATTGACTTGAATCTTAACCCATTTGTTGTTGTTAAGTGGAACTGAGTCGATGGCTGCTTGAATGGTCTTGAAATTGCCTTTACCAGACTTGTCAACAACAATGACGGATTGAATTTTAAAGTCAAGGGCCCTTGTAGAGTTCATTGCAGCATTAAACAAGGTGAAGAGCAAGAGAAATGGAGATAATAGCTGCATTCTTCTCGGTTGAGAAGGAAGCTGAATTCTGTAAGTTGACTGTATTAATAAAAATACTCGAAAACTGGGTAATTATCTCAATAATATCTTTAAGCTTTATGATTAGTTTTAAAAAGTGATTAATTTAGTCTAATTATTTAAATTAAAACCATGAAATGACAAGGAAAATAATAATAATATTATGAATTGGCGTACCTTATCAAATCTCCCTTCTCCCTCTCTTCTGCCGTCAAATGGGCACTTTGAATATGCAATGAAACAAAAAGAATTCCAACTTTAATAGAGTTTAAAGAACTCGACTCCCAACTAAAACCATAAAAGCTGAATTAAGGTTAGATTATGTTAGTTTTTTTTTTTTTTTTTCCTGTTGGACTGGATTAAATTTTTGGAAAAACAAAACTCACAATCAGTTTGTGGTTGACATTTTTTGGACGGGTCAACCCTACCAACTCGAAAACATGGTTACAACCCGATCCAACCTTTTCCTATTTTTACGAAGATTAATAATATTTGACGTTTGTAATCGATGTTAGTACTATACTGTGACTTGTAAATGTTGGATATTTAAACTTTAGTTATTAATGAAATTTGTATTATGGATGAGTTGATTTTTTTAAAAAATAATCGAATTCAATTAGAAAATAAAGGTTTGAGCTAGGTTGGAAACTTTATTCAAGTTTCTCGGGTCACCACTTCAACCAACCCGAAATTGAATTGGTCCAAACGATTTTTTCAACCCAATTTGTTTACCCCTCTAATGACACACACCAAGAAGTTAGATTTTGTTTTCTAATATAAGAAATAAATTAAGCATAACTAAAATTTAAGACAAAATCAACTAATTTAAAAAATAAAAAATATTGTTAATTTGAATATAATAAATTTATATTTATAAAATTAATTAGTATATATTAACTAAAAGAATTTAGTGGCAAATATAGCAAAATAAATAAATAAATAATAATAAGAGAATTGAGTGGCAAAATAATAATAATAATAATAATAATAAAAATAACAAAAATAATAAAAATAATGCCTCCCGCGCAAGGAGGCAGACCTATTTGTTGATATTTAATATTTGGAGAATATATTATAATAATTGATTAATATTCTTTACTTCATTAGTAGTATATTTTATTTTATTCTCAATATTTAATTAATTTATATTTTCATTATTTGTAGGTATTAGTCGGTAGCTTGTATCCTATTTAAACGTTATGAATATCAATGAGAATACACACTTTCGATCCCAATTCTATTTCTCATTCTTAACATGGTATCATAGCACCGATTTTGATATTCTTAAATATCAAAATTTCTTCTTGAATTAGGGTTTGGTATTAGAGCCAAACCCTAACAAAATCAGTAAAGCCTTTACCGCCGCGGTTCATCCATTGTGAGAAGTTTCATCGTGATAAGTCCAATCAAGTATCACAACAACCACAATTTCCTGCTTTCAACAGCTTCCAAACCATTGCCATTGCTTCCGAATCTCAATCATTCTACTAGACCGAGAACTGTGGTTGGCAAACTATTCTCGATCATCCAATATCAAGAATACGTTATAAGCATCTTCAAATTTCTCACCAAGCTCAAAGGTGGCATATTCAAGATGTTCGTATTTTCTTTCACAACCTCTCAAGTGATCCAGAGCACCTATCTTGGTGTTATTATCCAACTTCAAAACTTCGGATGCTTATTTAACACATCCTTATTATATTCATCACAAGTCAGATGTGTTTACCACCTTCAAGAAGTGGAAAGCTAAAGTTGAAAATCAGACCGACTTGAAAATCAAATGCCTGAGGTCTGACAATGGAAGAGAGTACAACAAATCAGAGTTTATAACATTTTGTGTTGCAGAAAGGAAGAACAGAACATTGAATGAGCGAGCAAGAAGCATGAGGATTCATTCTGGACTGCCAAAGACATTCTGGGCTGATGCTGTGAACACAGCAACATATTTGATTAATAGAGGGCCGTCAGTACCCTTGAAGTTCAAATTGCCCGAAGAAGTATGGATAGGAAAAGAACTCAAGTACTCTCACTTGAGAACCTTTGGTTGTACTGCGTATGTTCATGTTGATCCAGAGAAGAGAGATAAACTTGATGATAAGGCTGTTAAATGCTACTTCATAGGCTATGGCTTTGACATGTTCGGGTACAGGTTTTGGGATGAGAAAAATATGAAAATTCTAAGACACTGTGATGTGACCTTTGATGAAAATGTCATGTACAAGGACAGAGAGAAGATAAACTCTGAGACTACGAAGCAAGTGGGAGTTGAACTTGAGTGGCAAGAAAACTCACGCAGTGATGGTACAACAGAAGCTCAAGAAACTTCTGATCCTATTGCTGAAGAACCAGACGTGGAGTAAGTTGCACCTGAGCAGGTGTTGAGGAAATCATCCAGAACTATCAAAGCACATGATAGATATTTAACCTCATTACATTATCTATTGCTGACTGACGAAGGAGAACCAGAGTCCTTTGATGAGGCCCTACAAGTGGAAGATTCAACCAAGTGGGAGCAAGCCATGGATGATGAGATGAGCTCACTTGAAAGGAATAATACGTGGGTGCTGATTGGAATAATACGTGGGTGCTGATTGAGTTGCCTACAGAAAAGAGAGCTCTGTTGAACAAATGGGTGTTCAAAATCAAGGTTGAACCAGATGACAGAAGGAGGTTTAAGGCTCGGTTACTAGTTAAAGGATATTCACAAAGAAAAGGCATTGATTATGCTGAGATCTTTTCTCCAGTTGTGAAATTAACTACTATCCGAATTCTACTGAGTATTGTTGCATCGGAGAATTTGCACCTTGAGCAAATGGATGTAAAAACGGCATTTTTACATGGAGATCTAGACGAGGAGATCTATATGCAACAACCCGAAGGATTTGCAGCTCCAAGCAAGGAGCACATGGTGTGTAAGCTCAATAAGAGCTTGTATGGACTGAAACAAGCACCGAGACAATGGTACAAGAAGTTTGACTCCTTCATGAGCAAGAGTGGTTTCCACAGAAGTGAAAAGGATCAGTGTTGCTACCTCAAGAAATACACTGATTCTTATGTGTTTCTACTCCTGTATGTGGATGATATACTAATTGCTGGATCAAGTATGAGGGAGATAAACCACCTGAAGGCAAGCTTGTCTTCAGTATTTGAGATGAAAGATTTAGGTGCAGCGAAGCAGATCCTTGGGATGAGGATTTCTCGAGATAGATCTGCTGGCACATTAAATCTATCCCAAGAGCAGTACATTGAGAAGGTGTTGTCCAAATTCAAGATGAATAACGCTAAACCCAGGACTACCCCCTTGGCAAATCATATTAAATTGTCAAAGGGGCAATCTCCCAAGACAGTTGAGGAACGTGAGCACATGGCATCAGTTCCGTACGCTTCTGCAGTTGGGAGTTTGATGTATGCTATGGTCTGCACTAGACCTGACATAACACATGCAGTGGGAGTTGTTAGCAAGTACATGGCAAATCCAGGGAAAGAACATTGGGAAGCTATGACATGGCTTCTAAGATATCTGAGAGGTACATCCAATACTACACTTTGTTATGGTTAGCAAGAGCACATCTGGATATATCTACACTATAGATGGAACAGCAGTGAGTTGGATGTCCAAGCTTCAGAAATGCGTTGCTCTTTCATCTACTGAAGCAAAGTACGTGGCAATAGCTGAAGCTGAAATGAGATGATATGAATGGACAGACTATCTAGAAGAATTAGGCCGGAAGCAGTGCAAGAAGATCCTTTATACAGATAGTCAGAGTGCCATACAGTTGGTGAAAAACCCAGTCTATCATTCAAGGACAAAACACATTAGAAGACGATACCACTTCACTCGCAGGTTAGTGGAAGAAGGCGATATGTGTTTGGAGAAGATAGAGGGCGCAAAGAATCTAGCAGACATGTTGACAAAATGTGTTGATGTTGGAAAATTAATGTTATGCAAAGCCGAAATTGGTATGGTGTAGGATCAGTCTCCAAGTGGGAGAATTGTTGAGTTATGGAGTCTGCTCCCNTGGTCAACGGTTATATCCGATAAAGCTATATTTGGTAAAGCTATATATAGTAAAGCTATATATGGTAAACCTATATCCGGTAAAGCTATATATGGTAAATAACTATATATAGTAGATGGCTAAATCTAGTAAAACTATATATAGTAAACTAAACAATATATATATCTCGTCCGGTAGAGCTTTGAAAATGTACTTTCTATTCTCTGTACTCTCTTGTTGTACATACCTGAAGTCATCAATAATAATAAAAAAAAACCCTTTTAGCGAGAGTTCTTGCAATTTTCACTATCTCATTCTTTGTGTTCATCTAGATCGAGCGTGTGCGTTGTTGTGCGATCCTAACATGGTGCACCTGCTAGCGGCGGTGACGGTTCCTGATGCTGGGCTTCTCCTTCTTCTGGCTCAGTGACGAGGTACTCCACCGTGAATTGATTTGGGTTGTGGTCTGCCTCGATCACATCGTTCCATTGCCAGAAGGTGCTTTCGTCGAAGATGACGTCGCGAGACACGTGAGCTCGAATCCTACAAGATCATAGAGTTTGTACACCTTGCTCCCAGGTTCATAGCCAATGAAGACGGCCTTCAGCCCCCTGGGATCGAGCTTGGCGAGGTGGGGACGCAGTTGAACATGCAGAAATGATGTACCGCTGGCTTTTTGTTGTACCAGGCCTCATATGGCGTCTTCCTGTTGAGGCTTCGGGTTGGTGACCAATTGAGGAGATAGACGGTCATCATTACCGCCTCTCCCCAGAATCTTCCAGGCATCCCGATCGTCACCAGCAATGACCTCGCTGTCCCGACGATGGTCTGATTTTGGCGCTTCACCACTCCGTTCTGTTGGGGGGAGTAGGGCGCTGTTAGGTGTCGTTGTATGCCGAACTCGTCGCAGTACTTATTGAAACTTGTCAAGGTGAATTCTCCGCCTCGGTCTGTGCGTAGCACTCGCATCTTCTTCTCACATGCGGCCTCCGCTCGAGCTTTAATGCGCTTAACCGCCTCTGCCGCCTCACTTTTTGCTTGCAGCAGGGTCAGCCACATGAAGCGGCTTTTGTCATCGACTAACAGGAGGAAGAGACTCTTATCGCCTGGGGTCGCCGGCTTGATGGGCCCGCAAATATCGCCATGTACAAGCTCTAACGGCTCATCGGCGCGGTAGGATGTCCGAGAAAATGGTGTGTGCCTCTGTTTGCCGATGAGGCACCCGTCGCACAGCTTGTTCACGCCTTTGATTGCCGGCAAACCGTGCACCATCTCATCCTTCTGTAGCTTTTCTAGAGTAGGAAACTTTAAGTGCCCGTACCTTGCGTGCCACCTCCAAGATACCTCTTCGATCTTGGCCGAGAGGCTGACGGGTTGCTCTATCTCTAACTCTATGATGTAAAGATGGTTTTTCGTGCGCCGAATCTACGTGAGTAGCCGTCGTCGATCATCGCAGATTTTGAGTAGCCCGCGCTCGATGGAAATGAAGCAGTCTGCCTCATCGAGTTGACCCAGACTCACAAGGTTAGCCTTGAGCCTCAGGATGAAGTAGACATCGGCCAGCTTGCGGTGCTCGCCTCCCTTATTGACGAACAGGATGCTGCCGCACCCGTTGATCTCGACAGCGAAGCCGTCGCCGAATTTCACCGTCCCACGAATCCCCGAGTCGAGCTCGAAGAACGCAGATCTAGTCCCAGTCATATGGTTTGTTGCCCCTGTGTCGAGGATCCATCGTCGATGCTCATGTTGCTCGTCCCTCTCGCCGATCTGAGCGAACACTCGCTCCTCCTTCAGTTGAATTGGCTTCCCAGCTGGTGCCTTCTTGGCTACGCCCAGCTGGAGCTCTTCCTTGGGTTCGACGTCGTCGTCGATTACCTCCAGCTCCGTGGATTTGGAATCGAAATTGGGGACGTATGCACTTGCCATGAAGAAAGCTGGCTCGTCCTCCTCAGGTGACTTCTCTTCCCGCAGTTCGAGCACTGGATCGGCCTGCCATCGGTCGAGACTCCTTCTTTTGATCCCTAGCTTTCCCGCACGTGCGCCCGTGAGCTTTCCATGGCTTCTTACCACCTTTGCGGCTGGAGGGCCCGTTGCTCTCGCCAGTGTTATCACGAAGCTTTAGGCGTGCAAGCCATTCTTCCTCAGTGAGGAGTAGACGACCCTCCTTGTCGACAGCTGAAGCGGTATTTTTCTTCCGCTGCTCGACGTTACTCAGTCTTCCGGTCACCTCTTCCACTGTTAGGTCGTTCACGTCAAGCAATATCTCGATCGAAATCGTAACTTGCTCGTGGTGATCGGGGACGACCTGCAGCATCTTCTTCACGATTTCGGTCTTGCTGATGCTCCCACCGAGAGTGGTGATGCTGTTGGCGAGCCCCGTGATCCGCATTGAAAAATCATCGACGGATTTGCCGTCCTTAAAGTGGATCTACGAGAGCTTCTTCTGCAGCTGCTCGATGTTGGATTCCCGCACTCGCTGCACACCAACCTACGCGATTTGATTCCCTCCCAGGCCGATTGCACGGTGCGCTTGGTGGAGAGATATACCAGCATCTCTGGGGCCACAGACCGTAATATGGCGGCGAACGCCAGCTGATCTTCCCGGTACTCGATCGTTTCTCCTTCCTTTGGCTCGACAGCGTGCCATTACCCTTGCGCCTGTAGATTGAAGCGCATCAACAAGGCCCACTCGTTGTAGTTAGACCTTGTCAACATCGGGTACTGAACGGTGGCGGTCGTCGTCTCCCTGATCACTCGCTCAACGACAACTCGACGCCCGTGATGACGGGCGTCGACCTCTTTGTGGCGGTGATGGAGATGCCGGCACACGATGGCGACGTGGAGAAATGAGTGAGCCTGCCCGGGATGGACCCCACGATGTGTGTTTTTTCGCACTTTGCATTTTCTTCTACTCGGAACCTGAGACCTGTGTGTTGTTAGGTCGTCGCTCTAACCACTTGAGCTATTCAACTTGACTGTTGATTAAGTTGGCTCATCCGAAATGATATACCATTGATGGCTTCAGCCGTTCTCTGATACCACTTGTTGACTCTTGGCAAAACGTCGACGAAAAACAAACGGCCGAAGAAAGTTTCTTCGAAGAAATAATAGAGGCAAAACGTCGACGAAAAACAAACGGCCGAAGAAAGTTTCTTCGAAGAAATAATAGCGGAAAGTAAAATGAGAGAGGGAGAGAATTTGCTGAAGACCCGATGTTTATTTCTCATTCAGTTGAATTCTTTAAATAACAAACCTAATTACAAAAATAGAAAGAGTGGGCGAAAACTTCGCCCAAAGTTAGCTAAAAATGGCCGACCAAATTTACCCTCTTCCATTAGCGTGAATTCAGAAATTTAAAAGGTCAAAACAACTTAACTAAATTTAAGGACCATAGCTTTTATTTAATACTCGTCATCTCCATTATGAATCTATTCCTCTTTTCACTGACGTCATTCTGTTGAGGAGTTTATGGTGCTTTAAATTTATGTTCAATTTGCAGCCTCTTCAAAAACCTGTTAAAAGTTTCCGAAGTGTACTCCTTGCCATTATCTAATCTTATAGTTTGAATCAAGCATGAACTTTCATTCTCAACTCTAGCTTTGAATTCCAAAACACACCCGCAACTTCTGACTTTTGCTTCAGCAAGAAGATCCAACCCATTCTTGTTAGATCATCAATAAAAAAACAGTGTAATAAAGATTACCATTTAATGATGGTGTTCGCTAAGGACTACAAAGATCAGTATGAACGAGCTTTAGTTTTTTCGAGGGTCTCCATGCTTGTTTAGGAAAGGGTTGCCTATGTTGCTTCCCAAAATTACAAGCATGGTTAGAAGGCATGTCATCATCAATGTTAGCGAGTTCTTCTACCAGCTTCTTTGACTGCATCTGAAGCAAACCTCGATGATGAAAGTGTCTAAGTCTTTTGTGCCAAATCTCAATGGCACTAGCTCTGGCTATAAAGGTCGTCGGATTTAGAGCAAAGCCTTTTCCTTTCATTTTGACAGTGAACAAGTCTTTGCCACTAGCATCTCTGATCAAGCACTGTTTGGTCTCAAACAACACTTTATAGCCTTTATCAAGTAACTGACCAACACTTAAGAGATTTTGATCAAGTTTAGGTACAAATAAAATATCTGAAATAAATTTTGTACCCTCATAACTTGTTATAACTCCTGTGCCTTTTCCTTTGACTTCCAAGTGTTCACCATCGCCAATCCTCACTCTCTTGACTTCAGTGTCCCTTAGTTCCTCAAAAAACTCCTTGTCATATGTCATATGATTTGTGCACCCACTGTCAATCAACCAGCTCTCGCTTGATTCTTTGCCTGAGGAACAAGTGACCACAAATAATTGATCTTCTTCTTCTTCTTGATCAATTATCTGTGCATCTACTTCTTTCACCTATCCTTTGACTTTGCAGATCACAGCTTCATGTCCAAGTAGATTGCATTTGGAGCATTTGGCATTAGGTATTCTCCAACACTTGTATGGTGGATGACCTTTCTTCTCACAATGGCGGCAGGGTGCATAGGATTTTTTGAAACCTCCTCTTTTTGTCTTCTGATAATTGGCAGAAGAATCTCCATTCGTCGATTGATTTTTGAAAATTTTCTTATTTTTATACCTGCTATTGTCTTGATGCTTGACATGTAAGGCACCTTCAATCACCCCTTCTTGCCTCGTAGACCTCCTTTGCTCTTATGCTTGTAAAGCATTCAAGAGCTGTGTACGAGAAATCTTTGACAAGTCTTTGGTGTTCTCGAGAGTAGTAATGGTGGCTTCAAACTTCTTTGGAACAGTGACCAACAACTTTTCAACGATCCTGGAATCATTTAACACAGAACCAAGCAATCTCACCTTGTTGGCGATGCTGAGAAGTCTGTCAGAGTACTCTTTCACCGACTCTGACTCCTTCATCTTCTGCAACTCGAAATCCCTAATCAAATTCAGGACTTTCATTCCACGAATCCTATCTTCTCCTTCATATTCAGCCTTGAGATAATCCCAGATTGATTTTGTTGTTTTGAGGGACATTATTTGCATGAAGATCATTTGAGATACAACGGCAAATAGGCAAGCTTTTGCCTTTGATTTCCTTGTCTTCTTTTCCTTCTGTACTTTTATTTGTGCTATAGTAGGATTTGCTGAAAGCAGAGGGACCTCGTAATCCTCTTCTATTTGCTGAAAGCAGAGGGACCTCGTAATCCTCTTCTATTGCTTCCCAAAGATCCAAAGCATCCAAAGCATCCAAATAAGTCTTCATAAGAACTGCCCACATTTGATAATTGTCTCCATCGAAGACTGGTGGTGCAACAGCTGAAAATTTGGATTCTCCGCCAATTTTGATCTTTCAAATCCTTTAAAAAGATAGGTCTGATACCAATTGTTAGTGAAAGAGGGAGTGATTGAATAATTGATGAGAATATTATATTATGAAGAGCAAGAATGCTCTATATATATATACCGAGAATACAAAAAGATATTTAGAAAATCTACCTAAAATAGGTAGGAAATCTGGTAACAAACCCGTAAACAAATCAAAAACTAATTCAAATCAAAACTAAATCAACTCCTAACTATAAGGAGATTTAATAAGATACTAATTGACATCAATTTAAACAAATACGTGATCTTTAACAAGATTGAAGTTAATTCTCAAGTACCGTTTGTGTAGTTTGAAACATGAATAGAGTTCTCAAATTTCATTTTTTCTTTATAACGAAGCATTTCCAAACAGAGAGCTTGGAAACAGAAAAGAAACACAAATCACAAAACAAATTTCCTATAAAATTTGTATACAGCTTGTAGAAGGAAAATATGAAACTAAACCACCCTAAACTTATTGACTGGGTGAGTTCACACAAGAAAGGCCTAATCATGGTGAGTTCATATATAAGAGTGTCTCAAAGGAAATTGGGAATCCACCCATCTTGGTTAATGAAGGATTTGACGGAGTAGCCGCTTAGTTGTGAGCTTCCCTGCGTCATTGCCCATGGAACCCTTTTGGAAGGGGAAGATCCTATCCCCCTACTATTGGACTCGATGTACACAAAATTTGTCCTACAGAACGTAACACGAATTAGAACTTGACAATAAAATCTAGAACTCGAAAAGCTTTTGCTTTTT
>NC_036648.1:7044104-7065999 GCF_002806865.2 Cucurbita pepo subsp. pepo | reverse complement strand
TTTATGGTTAGTTTGGGATAGTTTCATTAATTTAGTCTAATTATTTAAATTAAGCCCATGAAATGACGACGAAAATAATAATAATATTATGAATTGGCGTACCTTATCAAATCTCCCTTCTCCCTCTCTTCTGCAGTCAAATGGACACTTTGATTATGCAATGGAACGAAAAGAATTCCTAACCTTAATAGAGCTTAAAGATGGGTATGAACTTCAAAACCTTATTTAATTTTATTCCTATTTTAGAAAATTACAAACTTACTTTAACTAATTATATAAAATTATATAAATATTGTTCATATGACCTAATAACCTGACCAATTTAGACTACCAACTAAAACCATAAAAGCTGAATTAAGGTCGGATTATATTACATTTTTTTTTTTCCTCTTTGGATTGGATTGAATTTTTGGAAACGCAAATACTCAAGTTTAGTTTGTGGTTGACATTTTTTGGTCGGGTGAACCCTACGAACTCGAAAACATGGTTACAACCCGATCCAACCTTTCCCTATTTTTACAAAGATTAAGAATATTTGACTATTGTAGTCAATATTAGTACTATACTGTGATTAGTAAATGTTGGATATTTAAACTTTAGTTATTAATAAAACTTGTATTATGGACGAGTACAATTTTTTAAAAAAATTACCCAACTCAACTAAAAAATAAAGGTTTGAGCTAGGTTGGAAACTCTATTCAAATTCTTTTATCAATTCAACCAACCAAAAATTTTAAATTGCTCCAAACAATTTTTCCAACCCAATTTGTATACACCTCTAATGACACACCAAGAAGTTAGATTTTGTTTTCTAATATAAGAAATAAATTAGGCATAACTAAAATCAACTAATTTAAAAAATAAAAAATATTGTTAATTTGAATATAATAAATTTTTATTTATAAAATTAATTAGTATATTTGAACTAAGAGAATTGAGTGGCAAATAAAGCAAAAATAATAATAAGAAGAAGAGAATTGAGTGGCAAATAAAGCAAATAATAATAATAATAAATAAATAAATAAATAGAAAGAATGCCCTCAACAACGGGACGGGACAGATACAATATTTGAAAAATATATTATAATAATTAGTTATGGAATATATTTTAGATATTCGTAATGAGTTAATATTATTTTGTTTATGATTTAATGAGTAGTATATTTTATTTTATTCTCAATATTTAATTAATTTATATTTTCCTTATTGGTAGATATTAGTTGGTAGCTTCTATCCTATTTAAACGTTATGAATATCAATGAGAATATACACCTTCGATCCCAATTCTATTTCTTTCTCTTAACATGGTATCAGAGCCCCGATCTTGATATTCTTTGTANTAGGTTGGAAACTCTATTCAAATTCTTTTATCAATTCAACCAACCAAAAATTTTAAATTGCTCCAAACAATTTTTCCAACCCAATTTGTATACACCTCTAATGACACACCAAGAAGTTAGATTTTGTTTTCTAATATAAGAAATAAATTAGGCATAACTAAAATCAACTAATTTAAAAAATAAAAAATATTGTTAATTTGAATATAATAAATTTTTATTTATAAAATTAATTAGTATATTTGAACTAAGAGAATTGAGTGGCAAATAAAGCAAAAATAATAATAAGAAGAAGAGAATTGAGTGGCAAATAAAGCAAATAATAATAATAATAAATAAATAAATAAATAGAAAGAATGCCCTCAACAACGGGACGGGACAGATACAATATTTGAAAAATATATTATAATAATTAGTTATGGAATATATTTTAGATATTCGTAATGAGTTAATATTATTTTGTTTATGATTTAATGAGTAGTATATTTTATTTTATTCTCAATATTTAATTAATTTATATTTTCCTTATTGGTAGATATTAGTTGGTAGCTTCTATCCTATTTAAACGTTATGAATATCAATGAGAATATACACCTTCGATCCCAATTCTATTTCTTTCTCTTAACATGGTATCAGAGCCCCGATCTTGATATTCTTTGTAATAGCCGACATATATATATATATATATATATATATATATATATATTACTCACCCCTCTCCACTAACCTCTCATCCCAATCTCATCTTCTCTCCTCAATGCATGGCACAATATCACAATTCGTCCAATAAAAATAAACAGAAAAGATTGGAGAAAAAAAGTAAAATGGCTTTCAAGAGACGTAGATTGCAGATTTAGATTTTGGTCGTTTATTACGGTAAAATTCTATTTTAGATTCCCTTTTCATTTATTGGGATGGTTATAAGAAATTAATTTAGGATCAAATCTTCCTTCCTTTATCCAACATTTTACTAGATCATGTCATAATCAAATTTCATTTTCACCTATCCAGTTAATTAGATTTTTGTTGGGAATTCTATAAATGTGTAAGATTAGGCAAACAATTGATTAAAATTCGCCAATAATATCTGTTTATCTGAGCAGGAATGTCTGTTTAGGGAATGAAAATTTATTTATACAATCATAAGTGAGGATGGAAGATTGAGGAAAGATTTGGTGAACAGAATTTAAAAATAAAATAAAAAATATGAGAGGACTATTAAATTTTGTATATTCCCTACAACAGTAATAATAGAAAATGAGATATTTAGTGAAGATAGCATAATAGATATATATATTACATTTCAAGACTTTTAACAATGGACCAAGGTAGATTAGAGATAATGTTATAGAGTTCAAACTTGAAACTAATGTTATGGGCTCACATAGTTTGATTCGGATTTCAAAGGACGGAATAAAACTTTCATTAAAGATATATTCGTGACAACGACTTAAGCTAGTCAGGTAAGTGGCCTTACTATCGGCATGGTTATATTTGATGTTGACACGTGCCTGTGGTTCTACACGTGTCATATATACTAATATGTGTGAATTACCTGTGAATCGGTATGCTTATATTATGTTTATGTTATGTTATAATATGTGGATTGTATGATAATAATTATGGAACAAATTTTTGATCTTCGAACATTTTGAAATACGATGTGTTGAAGGATATGTTTGAGATATGATACGAGAATGATGCACGAAACAAAATTAAACGATAGGAGTACGATACGTTCATGAAACGTTAAGGTTAGTTAACATACCGGAGTGCCATGGATAGGGGAGATTGATGAAATAATATGGTTAGGATATGGGTAAAAAGGGATAGGTTTGTGATAGATTGATAGAACGATAGCGTTAGGATACGTTCCTGTGATGATATGACTAAGGTACGTTCACGTAACGATATGACTATGATAGGTATAAGAACGTTAAGGCTCTGATAAGTTAGGGAACGATATGACCACAAAGTGTTTACAATATGACATGTTTGTGATACGATATATTGTGATGTGATATGTTATTTTTAGATTGTTTTGTGTGATCATTGAGGTAATTGTTGTGTGAATTGCACGTTATGAAACGACATATTAAAAGCATGGAGCGTCATATTATGTTTTCTAAATTGTATGTATACAGCATGTTATGAATGACATGATATCACGATAAATGAAGTTAAATGTAACCCCGTTAGGATTATGTATGATACGTAGACTGAAAAATGAGAAATGTCATGTTAAGCATGAAAGATGATAGCGGGGTTATATTCATTAATGATAAAAGTAGAAATGTTGGGGACCTCATGCATTATGTGTGCTCATGCATTTAGGGGGATTCCCCTATTCCAACACGAGGGTACGGACACGTACATCCAATAGCAGGACAACGATCGTTATTTTTTTCATAGCGCTGCCGTGACGGTTACTAGTTCTAACGGGTGTTCGGCCTAGGGAGTGTCTCAGCGTATGCTCGCCCGACAAGTAAGGTGGCTCAGCGGTGTGCGAACTGACTGGTGAGCTCATACCCGCACGTATGGGTTGTGTGTAGAGTATATGGTACACGTCCAAATTACCCGTTAGGACAGTACCATAGGAAAATAGATTGAAAGGATAGGTCCCGTCGTTGCATCCGCATGTTCTTGAATTTAACCCCGATAGTGGGGTCACTTACTGAGTATTTCTTTAAATACTCAAGCCATGTGCTACTACATTTTTCAGGTTAAGGCAAGGCATTCCTGTACGGCTGACGACGGCATCGCAACTCGAGACCATGACTCATGCATAGGATAGTGGTATTTATTTTCTTAGACTTAGGCTAGAATAAGATGTTTTTAACTTAAACGCTTATTGATTTTATTTAGTCTTTTGTTGTGTTGTTTTAAATATGTTTTCGAAACACTTAAGTCCATGGTTGTGTTTTAAGATAAAGGATATGTTTTTTGGAATTTAAATGAAGTCTTCCGCATTCAATGTTTAGGATACGTATACAGTAGTGACCTTAAATTAAGTAAAAAATTTCGGGTCGTTATATTCTTAAATATCAAAATTTCCTCTTTAGTTAGGGTTTGGTATTAGAGCCAGAGCTAAACCCTAACTCAACCAGAAGTTTTTACAGCCGTTGTTCATCCATCGAGATAAGTCCAATCGAGTATCACAACAGCCACAACTTCCTGCTTTCAACAGCTTCCAAACCATCACCATTTCTTCCGAATCTCAATCATTCTACTAAACCGAGAACTGTGGTTGGCAAACTATTCTCGGTCATCCAATATCAAGAATACGTTATAAGCATCTTCAAATTTCTCACCAAGCTCAAAGGTGGCATATTCAAGATGTTCGTATTTTCTTCACAACCTCTCAAGTGATCCAGAACACCGACCTTGGTGTTATTATCCAACTTCAAAACTTTGGATGTTTATTTAACACATCCTTATTATATTCATCACTCTCTGATCGGCCAGGATATTTACTTGTTACAGTCAAATTAAATGGAACAAATTACCAATCCTTGAGTGAATCATTTATCCATAAATCAAGAAGCAGCTCTTCAAGTTCTAAGATACATCAAAGACGGTCTATTTTTGAGTTTTGCATCTTTTTGGGAAATTCAATCATTTGTTGATAAGTCTTAGAAAGCAAACCAATTAAAGGTGGTCTATTTTTTGTTTTTGCATCTTTCTTGGAAATTCAATAATTTCTTCAAAGTCTAAAAAGCAAACCAATGTGTCTAGATCATTAGCAAATACTTGTTTCGAGTTAACTTGACAAATATTTTCACTACTGGGAAGACAAAAGTGTTATTGACCTACACTCTCTTCTCAAACACAAGTTGAGTGTTATTGACCTACACTCTCTATTTTCTGAAAGACAAGTTGGGTGTTATTGACCTACACTCCTAAAAACAAGTTGGGTGTTATTCACCTACACTCATAAAGACAAGTTGGGTGTAATTGACCTACACTCGTAAAGACAAGTTGGGTGTTATTGACATATACTCTCCAACTTGAGGGGGAGTGTTGAGATATAATATTTGGATAATGTGTTATAATAATTAGTTATGGAATATATCTTAAATATCAGTAATCCCTTAATATTATTTTTTTATGATTTGATTAGTAGTATATTTTATTTTATTCTCAATATTTAATTAGTTTATATTTTCTTTATTTGTAGGGATTAGTTAGTAGCTTGTATCCTATTCAAACAATATGAATATCAATCAGAATACACACCTTGGTTCCGAATTCTATTGTTCATTCTTAACACTATGCCATGTCCCTCTCATACATTTTTGTTTTCTTTTTTTCTTTTTTTAACTAATTTTTATTTCCTCCAAAATCCAAAAAAAAACAAAAAAAATCTTTAATTTATATCTAATAACTCGTAATATATAACTTCAAAATTTTATAACTTGGTCTATTATATTTAAAACTGGATAATATGTATAATATGACCTAAACTCAAATTAAAATTGTTACGGACTCAATAAACCGAAAGTTCGGTGGAAGCTAAAAAGTAAAGGAAATCTCTTCTTATTGCAATAAGAGATAATTTGAGGTAGTAGAGATCAAAAGGATGAAAGTATCACCCATTATTTTGCAAGAGTGATGATGATCTCCGATAAGATGTATTGATTTTGAGATTTATCTCTATTTCGTATCAAATAAGTATCCAAACTTTTTTTTTTTAAAAAAATAATAATAATAAATCTTTTAGTTTTCAATTTCAAAATTTTTAAAAATGAACTAAATTTTGAATTTATATTTTTGAAATTTTAAATATAATCTTTTTTAAATTAAAATTTTAATAAACACAAAATTTAAAATTAAATTGTAATAAATCAACATTTAAGATTGCAATAAACACTATTTGAAGTTTTGAAGCAGTTTTGTAGGACTTAACGGCGCAATTTTCAATGGCGTTTGATGCATATGATGTTCGCAGAAGAAGAATCCGGCTAATCTGGCTATGCCTATTCACCATAAAGAATTTGGATGTTTTATCAAATACTCTACTTAGACTTTGTCACTTCGCAGTTTCAGATACCTATACTAAAATAGAGAATCATTTTTGGTGAATTCCATCCACCAATTTCATTATATTGTACTGATTGGAAAATTAGGGTAAATTTCAATTAGTTAGGATTGCTGATGAGATACCGTATAAGAATCACAAAAAGAATCTAAGAAGATTCGAGCATTTTTGGTAATGATTTTTAAATAGCTTAAGTCTCCTTTGTCAGGTTCTTCGAAATATGTTTTTAATCATCTGAAACCAATTTTGTTGGTAAGACAATCGTGTTCAAAATTGTGACATTGAGTATTGTGAGTGTTTGATTAATCCACCACACCTAAATAGTGTGAAAGATATCTTATTTATAATCAAATAATTAAGGATATGAAAATAGTAATAAATGGAAATAACAATAAATGGGAAGATATCTATGGTAATAAGGTAAATATTACATATTTGCCTTATAATAAAATATCAAATATAATATATATGGTAAACTATAATTTATTACTAAATATCCTTAACACCCCACCGCAAGCTGAACGTCGGATTTGAACGAACGTGAAGCTTGAATCTGAAAAATTCAAAGAGGCTGAGAAGCACTTTTCGTGAAGATGTCAACAACCTGGTTCAGAGGAGGCGTAAAAAAACACTTTCTTGGCCATCGAAAATTGCAGAGGGATCGTCGCTCAGCGGCGATGCTGCCTTGGCTTTGGCGAGAATATGTCTTAACCCATGAAGAGGGATTGTCGCTTAGCGACGATAGTGCCTTGGCTCTGGTGAGAATATGTCTAACCCCAAGAAGTAGAAGGGGAAACGTAGAGAAAGGGACAAAGACAATGTTGAAGCCTGAAGAGTCGCCACATTGGGTGAAGGAGCCAATTTTGGCGAGAAGGGCAGCCGGAAGAGTCGCCACATTGGGCGAAGGAGCCAATTTTGGCGAGAAGGGCAGCGGCAACTTGGTTGGCGAAGAGGCCAGTGCGGCGCCCAGATTTGAAAGGTAAATCTCTGCGATTGATAGGTTTAGGTTAGGATTTATGTGAAGGATGAAGGGAAAATTGGGAAGAAAATGAAAGAGGCTATGTTTGGAAAAAGTGAGGTTGCATGTACAGAGTATGGCAAAGGGTGATTTGGAGGTCAAAAGAAAGGAGCCGAAGAGTAATCAATCGGCTCTGCCTGCGGCTGCCATGGAGACTGCACCTGCGGCATCAAAGCCAGCAGGGGTGGCGGAGAAGAATAGTAGATGATTCAGAAGCCATTGAAAAGAAAGGATCACGGTTGCTAAACCAGAAGGGCTCTAATACCATGTGAGTGTTTCATTAATCCACCATACCTAAATGGTGTGAAAGTTATCTTATTTATAATCAAATAAATTACAAGTATATGGAAATAGTAATAAATGGAAATAACAATAAATGGAAAGATATCTATGGTAATAAGTCAAATATTAGATATTTGCCTTATAATAAAATATCAAATATAATATATATGGTAAACTATAATTTATTACTAAATATCCTTAACAAGTATTAAGTTGATTTTAGATAATCTTGAAGACACGCTTGAGAGTGGTCTTAAACATGACAAAAGTCATTTTAGCCGTTTCATAATCGGTTCAAAACATGTCCTTCGTTCTCTTAGAATTGACTTTGGCCTTCCTGTATCACGATACTATGAAGAGAGTAGGTTGGAACCTCATGTGCAGACAAGACGAATGCCATGATACGACCGAGGAGGACGGTGCATCATCTAACACACCAAAGGAATGTGCATTAAAGCTAAGTTGAGGCATCACTGAGATGGAGCAAACGAGTGGACAAGAGGGACAAAGATAGGCTTGATGAAGGGTAGGATAGGGCTCCGAACCTAAAACTCAAAAGTTACGGTTATGAAGGGAATTTGGGCATGTGGCTCTGGAGTTAAGTCCATCCCTATGAAATATGAATGCTAGCAAATTTGGTGTCAATACTAAACCATCGTTCCACGAGGTCGTATGGTCATTAAGCAAAATCACGTCTATTCCAAAAAGATTGAAAATGTCTTAGAATGTACCTTAGGGGAGGTATGGTGTCAGCTCTCCACCACCCTTGTGCCCTAAACAAGCTACCCTTCGGCACATACGTTGTCATAGTCAGGGTTAGCGTTGCGAGATTAGTGTCTCAGACTTCTTTTGAAATGAGATTTTTAAGAACAGAATTGGACGGCACGAATGTGCCATCATCGCTCTCCACCCCATGTGTCGGAGGTTGGATCATACACCCACCATTCAGTACAAAGTTCGTAAATGATACGGCATGGACACAGGAGGGACCAATGTCTCGATAAACGCAATGTTGCATTGAGAGACCTTGGCCCCGACTAGAGGCGAGGTCGAGCCGAATTACTTGGTCTAGTATAGAGGCAAGTCGATCGGGTCACAAAAGATTGAACCTGCACGCGCAGATAGCTTGTGTAGAAAAACTAGCTTGGATTTCACACGAGTTATATTCGGTTGGCAAAAACAAACCTCGCCTAAGGTTCGACGAAGCCTCAAAGATGGGCGAAAAATGTGCATGGGGTTTGAGTTCCCCTCAAGGGTTGTCGTAATCGTGTTAAGATCACGACACTGCATAGTTGAAAATGTATGATTGTGACACGTAGTAACATAGGTGGACACGAAAAAGGCCGTTTTTTGGAGGGCTTATGGTTCTTTTAAAAGAGAAAGGTAGTTACTCTTTTCTTTGAATTCTAAGGTGAGTTCTAATTTGTGCACCAAAACTACTACTAATCACGTGTCTCCATGAGAGAACTCATGTCCTAAATGATATCTTATCTTTTATAGAAAGATTGAAGTTAATTCTCAAGTAACGTTCGAAGAAATTGTGTAGTTTGAAACATGAATAGAGCTCTCAAATTTCATTTGTTCTTTACAACGAAGCATTTCCAAACAGAAAGCTCGGAAACAAAAAAGAAACACAAATCACAAAACAAATTTCCTATAAAATTTGTATACCGCTTGTAGAAGGAAAATATGAAACTAAACCACCCTAAACTTATTGAGAGGGTGAGTTCACACAAGTAAGGCCTAATCATGGTGAGTTCATATATAAGAGTGTCTCAAAGGAAATTGGGAATCCACCAATCTTGGTTAATGAAGGATTTGACGGAGTAGCCGCTTAGTTGTGAGCTTCCCTGCGTCATTGCCCATGAAACCCTTTTGGAAGGGGAAGATCCTGTCCCCCTACTATTGGACTCGATGTACACAAAATTTGTCCTACAGAATGTAACACGAATTAGAACTTGACAATAAAATCTAGAACTCGAAAAGCTTTTGTTTTTTGTTTTTTTTTTTTTTTTTTTTTTTTTATCTTTTAGGTTTTGAACTTACTCTTGGCCCTTGAAGTGCCAAGCATCCCATCCCTCTGGTGCTACGACTTTCCCCATGTTCGTATCTTTAAATATAACTCTGGAAAAAGGACCATATGCTCTCCCCAAAAAAGCTTTGCCCGACCCCGTTATGGTGCACTGTTGAAATACAAATCCGCTTGGATCGTTTTCGGATTGTCGACCTTGTGCAGTAATGTATCCTTGGTTGACTTCAGGGAGAAGTCCAACATTAACATATATCAAGCAGCCCTGCATTTTTAGTCTCTCCCATTGTGTTATTAGTAGAGCATCGCCAATGACAATTTGTAGAAAAAAAGAAGTCGAACTGATTACCTCATAAATTGATTGACCATTACCAAAGATGAAATCTATGGCACCTTCAATGTAACAACGTTTGAAATAGTGGCGGCCTTTTACATCCCATAATGTGTCTTGAAACCCTTTGAATCCACAGCTGATAAAAGCCGATTTGTCACCGTAGATTCTTGCAGCTAATGCTTGTGTATAGAATGTTTCAGCACTTTGAACAAACAATTGTGGAGCATTTGCCAGGTTGAACGAGTTCTGCGTGCAACGCAAGCATAAAAGCAACAATTCATACAAGATAGACTATGATCAATGATTGAACAATCGAAGTCTTCTGTGACTGCTCAGATGCATACTATACTTATACTTATCATGCAACTATGAGCTTTAAGTTTAGTTTATAGAAGCTGCAATACCTCAAAGGTAATGCCTCTTGCAATAATGTTATCAGCCATTGAATTAAATGTAGCGCTAGTATTTGTTTGTTGATGACCATCGAAAGTGATAACCGTCGTACTGCGGTGACCCCCTTGTAGATAAATGAATGATTTTTTTGACGGGATTGTCACCATTTCTCTACAAAATGACCATATTAGAACATAACCTCACTAGAATTAGGCATATTCATGTGTTGTATTACCTGTATTCACCAGGGTTGACTTCAATCTTAACCCATTTGTTGTTGTTAAGTGGAACTGAGTCGATGGCTGCTTGAATGGTCTTGAAATTGCCTTTGCCAGACTTGTCAACAACAATGACGGATTGAATATTAAAGTCAAGGGCCCTTGTAAAGTTCATTGCAGCATTAAACAGGGTGAAGAGCAAGAGAAATGGAGATAGTAGCTGCATTCTTTTGGGTTTAGAAGGGAGCTCGAATCTGCAAGTTCACTATATTAATAAAAATATTCCAAAACTTGGTAATTGTCTCAATAATATCTTTAAATTTTATGGTTAGTTTGGGATAGTTTCATTAATTTAGTCTAATTATTTAAATTAAGCCCATGAAATGACGACGAAAATAATAATAATATTATGAATTGGCGTACCTTATCAAATCTCCCTTCTCCCTCTCTTCTGCAGTCAAATGGACACTTTGATTATGCAATGGAACGAAAAGAATTCCTAACCTTAATAGAGCTTAAAGATGGGTATGAACTTCAAAACCTTAGTTAATTTTATTCCTATTTTAGAAAATTACAAACTTACTTTAACTAATTATATAAAATTATATAAATATTGTTCATATGACCTAATAACCCGACCAGTTTAGACTACCAACTAAAACCATAAAAGCTGAATTAAGGTCCGATTATATTAGATTTTTTTTTTTTCCTCTTTGGATTGGATTGAATTTTTGGAAATACAAATACTCAAGTTTAGTTTGTGGTTGACATTTTTTGGTCGGGTGAATCCTACGAACTCGAAAACATGGTTACAACCCGATCCAACCTTTCCCTACTTTTACAAAGATTAAGAATATTTGACTATTGTAGTCGATATTAGTACTATACTGTGATTAGTAAATGTTGGATATTTAAACTTTATTTATTAATAAAACTTGTATTATGGACAAGTACAATTTTTTTAAAAAATTACCCAACTCAACTAATAAATAAAGGTTTCAGCCACGTAATTAATGGGTGAAATCGTTTAGGTGAGTGGGGAGATATAGCTTATTTATCTCATGTTTTCTTCAGTTTAACACAGATTCCCATACTCCTTAACAACCTACCAGATTCCCTACTCTTCTACGGTGACTTATGGTATCATCGCAGACAGAAAGGATCAGACTGGCAGTGGCACCACCCTCCTGAAATTCGATGGTGGGGAGTGCGGGAAGATGTAGACACACCTTTTACCATATCTGACACACAAAGAAGACATTACCCCTTACGCATGACACTGCTCGTTTATTGCCCACTCTGTAATAGGTTTTTGCTTACTTACCGGGAAGGGATACGATCAGTTTAGTAGGGCACCATCCACTGTGCGCCAAGGCAGAAGACTTAGTGGCATTTCCTTCGGTGACTGCATTATTGCAGGGCGAGTAAGCCTTCTGAAGGCCCTATTATGGGGAATAAAAACACACAATTCTACCCCACTTTATCGAATATCAAACACTCGATATCAAACATCCTCGTATAATCGCTGAATAAAAACACACAATTCTACACCCCACCTTAACGAACCTAAAAACACTCGATATCAACCCGCTCGAGCCTCGTATAATCGGGATATCACAACCTTAGTCCCGGTTAAAAAAGGTTCCTCTATTGCTATTGAGTGTTTTCATTTAGTGTTTTGTTTTAAGGTATTTTGACCAAAGCTATTTTTGCCTAAGAAGTTTTTGTCAAGGGGAATTTTTTGACTAAGAAGTTTTTTCCTAAGAAGTCAAGTTTCTTCTTTTATCAATTCAATCAACCCAAAATTTTATTTTATTCTCGATATTTAATTAGTTTATATTTTCGTTATTGGTAGGAATTAATTGATAACTTGTATCCTATTTAAACGTTATGAATATCAATGAGAATACACACGTTCGATCCGAATCTTATTTCTCACTCTCAACATGGTATCAAAGCACCGATGTTGAAATTCTTTGTAATAGCCAAAATATATATATATATATATATATATATATATATATAACATTTCAAGACTTTTAACAATAGACCAAGGTAGATTAGAGATAATGTTATAGAGTTCAAACTTGAAACTGATGTCATGGGATCACACGTATCATATATACTGATATGTGTGAATTATCTTGAATCGGTATGCTTATATGTGGATTGTATGATAACAATTATGGTACGATGTGTTGAAGGATATGTTTGATATATGATACGAGAATGATACACGAAACAAAATCAAACGATAGGTGTAAGATACGTTCATGAAACATTAAGATTAGTTAACATACCGGAGTGCTATGGATAGGGGAGGTTGATGAAAGAATATGGTTAGGATATGGGTAGAAAGGGATACGTTTGTGATAGATTGATAGAACGATAGCGTTAGGATACATTCCTGTGATGATATGGCTAAGGTACGTTCACGTAACGATATGACTGTGATAGGTATAAAAACGTTAAGGCTATGATAAGTTAGGGAACGATATGACCACGAAGTGTTTACAATATGACATGTTTATGATACGATATATTGTGATGTGATATGTTATTTTTGAGGTAATTGTTGTATGAATTGCACTTTATGAAACGACATGTTAAAAGCATGGAGCGTCATGTTATCTTTTATAAATTGTATGTATACAGCATGTTATGAATGACATGATATCACGATAAATGAAATGAAATGTAACCCCGTTAGGATTATGTATGATACGTAGACTGAAAAATGAGAAATGACATGTTAAGCATGAAAGATGATAGCGGGGTTATATTCATTAATGATAAAAGTAGAAATGTTGGGGACCTCATGCATTATGTGTGCTCATGCATTTAGGGGAATTCTCCTATTCCATCACGAGGGTACGGACGCGTCCATCCAATGGCAGGACAATGATCGTTATGTTTTTCATAGCGCTGCTGTGACGGTTACTAGTTGTAACGGGTGTCCGGCCTAGGGAGCGTCCGAGTGTATGCTCGCCCGACAAGTAAGGTGGCCCAGCGGTGTGCGAACTGACTGGTGAGCTCATACCCGCATGTATGGGTTGTGTGTAGAGTAGATGATACACGTCCAAATTACCCGTTAGGACAGTACCATAGGAAAATAGATTGAAAGGATAGGTCCCGTCATTGCATTCGCATGTTCTTGAATTTAACCCCGATAGTGGGGTCACTCACTTAGTATTTCTTTAAATACTCAAGCCATGTGCTACTACATTTTTCAGGTTAAGGCAAGGCATTCTTGTACGGCTGACGACGTCATCGCAACTCGAGACCATGGCACATGCATAGGATAGTGGTATTTATTTTCTTTGACTTAGGCTAGAATAAGATGTTTTAAACTTAAACGCTTATTTATCTTATTTAGTCTTTTGTTGTGTCGTTTTAAAGATGTTTGCGAAACACGTAAGTCATAATATATAACTCTGACTATTTCAAAAGTTTATAACTTGGTCTATTATATTTAAAATGGAGTAATATGTATAATATGACCTAAACTCAAGTTAAAATTGTTTGGGACTCAATAAACTGAAAGTTCCCTGGAAGCTAAAAAGTAGAGGAAATCTCTTCTTATTGAAGTAAGAGATAATTTGAGGTCGTAGAGATGAAAAAGGAAGAAAGTATTACTGATTATTTTGTAAGAGTGATAATGATCTCCTATAAGATGTATTAATTTTGAGATTTATGTCTATTTTGTATCAAATAAGTATACAAACTTTTTTTAAAAAACAAATTTATAATAAATCTCTTAGTTTTTCATTTCCAATTTTTTAAAAATTAACGTAAATTTTCAATTTATATTTTTGAAATTTTAAATATAATCTTTTTTAATTTATAATTTTAATAAACACAAATTTTAAAATTAAATTGTAGTATCAACATTTAAGATTGCAATAAACATTATTTGTAGTTTGGAAACAGTTTTGTAGGACTTTAGGGGGCAATTTTCAATGGCGTTTGATGCATATGATGTTCGCAAGAAGAAGAATTCGGCTAATCTTGCTATGGCTATTCACCATTAAGAATTTGGATGTTTTATCCGGTACTCTACTCAGACTTTGCCACTTCGCATTTTTAGATACCTACACAAAAAATAGAGAATCAAAATCATAAGTGTAATAATTTTTTTTTGGGTGAATTCGATCCACGAATTTCATTATTTTGTACGNTTATCCGGTACTCTACTCAGACTTTGCCACTTCGCATTTTTAGATACCTACACAAAAAATAGAGAATCAAAATCACAAGTGTAATAATTTTTTTTTGGGTGAATTCGACGAATTTCATTATTTTGTACTGATTGGAAAATTATGGTAAATTTCAATTAGTTAGGATTGCTGATGAGATATAGTGATTGTGTTGAAACTTGAGATCATATGAAGAATTCTTTGGAGGCCTCCATCTTTGGGAAGTAATAGAAAAGGATTATGATGTCTCTCCATTTTTAGCAAATCCTACTATAGCACAAATAAAAGCACAAAAGTAAAAGAAGACAAGAAAATCAAAGACAAAAGCTTGCCTATTTGCAGTCGTATCTCAAATGATCTTCATGCGAATAATGTCTCTCCAAACAGCAAAGAAAATATGGGATTACCTCAAGGNTGATCTTCATGCGAATAATGTCTCTCAAAACAGCAAAGGAAATATGGGATTACCTCAAGANCGAGTTTTAGAAGATGAAGGAGTCTGAGTCGGTGAAAGAGTACTCTGGTAGACTTCTCAACATTGCCAACAAGGTGAGATTGCTTGGTTCTGTGTTAAACGATTCCAGAATTGTTGAAACACTGCTGGTCACTATTCCAGAGAAGTTTGAAGCCACCGTTACTACTCTAGAGAACACCAAAGACCTGTCAAAGATTTCTTACGGAGCTTTTGAATGTTTTACAAGCATAAGAGAAGAGGAGGTGATCGAAGGTGCCTTACCTGTTAAGCATCAAGACAACAGGAGGTATAAAAACAAGAAAAATTTAAAAGACCAATCGACGAATGGAGATTCATCTGCCAATTATTAGAATACAAAAGGAGGAGGTTTGAAAAAATCCTATCCACTTTGCCGCCATTGTGAGAAGAAAGGTCGTCCACCATACAAGTGTTGAAGAAGACCCAACGCCAAATGCAACACATGCAATCAACTTGGACATGAAGTTGTGGTCTGCAAAGACAAAGGTCAGGTGAAAGAAGTAGATGCACAGGTAGTTGATCAAGAAGAAGAAGATCAATTGTTTGTGTTCACTTGTTTCTCAGGCAAAAAATCAAGCGAGAGCGGGTCGATTGACAGTGGGGGCACAAATCATATGACATATGACGTGGGGTCTTTGAGGAATTAAGAGACACTGAAGTCAAGAGAGTGAGGATTGACAATGGTGACCACTTGGAAGTCAAGAACAAGCTATGAAGGTACAAAATTTATTCCAGATATTTTATTTGTACCTAAAATTGATCAAAATCTCGTAAGTGTTGGTTAGTTACTTGATAAAGACTATAAAATGTTATTTGACAATAAGCAGTGTTTGATCAGAGATGCTAGTGGCAAAGACTTGTTCAATGTCAAAATGAAAGAAAAAAGCTTTGCTCTAAATCCAATGGAGAAAGAGCAGATGGCCTTTATATCAAGAGCTAGTGCCACTAAGATATGGCACAAAAGACTTGGGCACTTTCATCATCGAGGTTTGCTTCAGATGCAATCAAAGAAGCTGGTAGAAGGACTCACTGACATTGATGATGACATGTCTCTTTGTCGTGCTTGTAATTTTAGGAAGCAACATAGGTAACCCTTTCCTAAACAGGCATGGAGAGCCTAAAAAAAGCTGCAGCTGGTTCATACTGATCTTTGTGGTCCTCAGCGAACACCATCATTAAATAGTAATTTTTATTACATTATTTTTATTGATGATCTAACAAGAATGTGTTGGATCTTTTTGTTGAACCAAAAGTCAGAAATTGCGGTTGTATTTTGGAAATTCAAAGCCAGAGTTGAGGATGAAAGTGCATGCTTGATTCAAACTATAAGATCAGATAATAGCAAGGAGTACACTTCAGAAACTTTTAATAGGTTTTGTCAAGAGGCTATAATTAAACATCAATTGACAGAACCATACACTCCTCAACACAATGGCGTCTGTGAAAGGAGGAATAGATTCATAATGGAGTTGACAAGATGCATACTTCCTGAGAATAATCTTCCAAAACGTTTTTGGGGAGAAGCAGCAAACATTGTTGTGTACTTGCAAAATCGAATTTCAACAAAAGCTGTGAATGACCTGACACCATTTGAAGCTTGCATGTTAGAAGAGTCTGAAGATGAACGACAAGATGCTTTGGTTGATGATGCACCTGTCAGAGGTACAAGGTTGTTGTCTGATATTTATCAAAGGTGTAATGCAGCTTTTTGTGAGCCTACAGGGTTCCATGAAGCAAAAAAACAATCAACATTGGATGGCTGCAATGCAGGAGGAGCTTTCGAAGATCGAGAAAAAAAACCTAGGAGTTGGTTGATCGATCTCTAAACAGAAAGATAATTGGAGTAAGATGGGTGTTCAAGAAAAAGCTTGAAGTTTGCAGTATCTAAACAAGGAGGAGTGTTAAAGATCACTTGTTTTATATTTCTATCAGTTAGTATCTTTCTGTTAATGTTTATGATTAAATCTCTAGTTAGGAGTGGATTTAGTTTTGATTTGATTTACTGGTTTGTTACTAGATTTTTAGGTAGATTTGTTAATATCTTTTTATATTCTCTGTATATATATACGGAGCCTTTTTGCTCTTCATAGTAAACCTTCTCATCAACCATTCCATCACTCATAATTTCACTAACAAAAATTGTAAACTCAAGTATTAAGTTGATTTTAGATAATCAAAGACACGCTTGAGAGTAGTCTTAAATATGATAAAAGTCATTTTAGCCGTTTCATAATCGCTTCAAAACATTCCCTTCGTTGTCTCTTAGAATTGACTCTTGGCCTTTCCTGCATATTGTCACAACCATACTATGAAGTGAGTAGGTTGTGGCCCTCATGTGCAGACAAGACGAATGCCATGATGCAACCGAGGAGGACAGTGGATCATCTAACACACCAAAGGAATGTGCATTAAAGCTAAGATGAGGCATCACTGTGATGGAGCCAATGAGTGGACAAGAGGAACAAAGATAAGCTTGATGAAGTGCAGGGTAGGGCTCCGAACCTTAACCTTGAAAGTTAGGGTTATAGGGGGAATTTGAGCCACTAAGTCCATCCATATGAAATATGAATGCTTGCAAAGTTTGGTGTCAATCAGACATTGAACGGATGCTCCACAAGGCTGTATGGTCATTAAGCAAAATTACGTCTACTCCAGGAAGATTGAAAATTCCTTAGAATGTACCTTAGGGGAGGTATGGTGTCGACTCTCCACCATCATTGGGCCTTATGGCCTAAGCAAGCTACCCTGTGTCACATACGTGTGTCATAATAAGGGCGAGCGTTGCGAGAGGAATGTTTCAGACAACTTCCTTTGAAATGAGTTTTTTAAGAACAGTATTGGACGGCACGAGCGTGCCTTCATTGCGCCCTAGCCCATGTGTCAGAGGTTGGATCAGACACCCCTTATTCAGTACAAAGTTCGTAAATGATATGGTATGGACGCGGGAGGGTCCAATGCCTCTATAGACGCAATGTTGCATTGAGAGAGCTTGGCCCCGAGTTGAGGCGATGTCGAGCCGAATGACTTGGTCTAGTGTAGAGGAAAGTCGATTGGGTCACAGAAAATTATTCCTGCACATGCAGGCAACTTGTGTACCGCACAAGTTATATTCGGTTGGCGAAGACAAACCTCGTCTAAGGTCCGACGAAGCCTCAAAGGTGGGCAAAAAATGTATATGGGGTTTGGGTTCCCCTCAAGGGTTGTCGTAATCGTGTTAAGATCATTTCATTGCAAAGTTGAAAATGTATGACTATGACACGTAATAACATAGGTGGATGCGAAAAATGCCTCTTTTGGAGGGCTTATGGTTCTTTTAAAAGAGAAAGGTAATTACTCTTTTCTTTGAATTCGAAGGTGAGTTCTAATTTGTGCACGCAAACTACTACTAATCACGTGTCTCCATGAGAGAACTTGTTAGTGATAGAATGAGTGATTGAATGGCTAACGAGAAAATTATATTATGAAGAGCAAGAAGGCTCTATATACAGAGAGAATACAAAAATATATTTATAAAATCTACCTAAAAATCGGCAGAAAATCTGGTAACAAACCAGTAAACAAATCAAAACTAAATCAACTCCTAACTATAAGGAGATTTAATCAGATACTAACTGAAAGCAATCTAAACAAACACATGATCTTTAGCACTCCTCCTTATTTAGATGCTGTGAACTCTAAGCTTTTTCCTGAACACCCATCTTACTCCAATTATCTTTCTGTTTAGAGGTCGATCAATCAACTCCCTAGTTTTATTTTTTTCGATCACCAAAAGCTCCTATTCTGACAGGTGCATCATCAACCAAAGTATCTTGTCGTTCATCTTCAGACTTTTCTAACATGCTACCAAAGATTAAATTGTTTGGTGCATTAGAAATCTGATTCAACTTCGTTAGTTCTTACCAATTTCATTGCTCATTTCCAACAAAATGAACATCTCGGCTCACAATAACATGACTAGTGTGTGCTTGAAGAACTCTGTAAGCTTTGGATATAGTGCTATACCCAACAAAGATTCCAACTTCTGTCTTTTTGTCAAGCTTATCACGCATGACCTATGAAATGTAAGTGAAGCAAAGACACCCAAATACTCTAAGGAACATTAAAGAAGGTTTGTAACCATACCAAACTTCAAATGGTGTCAGGTCCTTCACAGCTTTTGTTGAAATTCGATTTTGAAAGCACACAACAGTGTTTGCTGCTTTTCCCCAAAAATGTTTTAGAAGATCCTTCTTATAAAGCATGCATCTCGTCATCTCCATTATTAATCTATTCCTCCTTTCACTGATATCATTCTGTTGAGGAGTGTATGGTGCTGTCAATTGATGTTCAATTCCAACTTCTCACAAAACCTGTTACAAGTTTCTGAAGTGTACTCCTTACCATTATCTCATCTTATAATCTGAATCAAACATGCACCAACATTGAACAAGTCTTTGTCACTAGCATCTCTGATCAAGCACTACTTATTCTCATATAACATCTTATAGCCCTTATCAAGTAAATGACTAATACTTAAGAGATTTTGATCAATTTTAGGTATAAATAAAACATCTTGAATAAATTTTGTACCTTCCTAGCTTGTTATAGCTACTGTGCCTTTTCCCTTGACTTCCAAGTGTTCACCATTGTCAATCCTCACTCTCTTGACTTCAGTGTCTCTTAATTCCTCAAAAAACTTCTTGTGATATGTCATATGATTTGTTCACCCACTATCAATCAACCAGCTTTCGCTTGATTCTTTGTCTGAGAAACAAGTGACCACAAACAATTGGTCTTCTTCTTCTTGATCAATTACTTGTGCATCTACTTCTTTCACCTGACCTTTGTCTTTGTAGATCACAGCTTTATGTCCAAGCTGATTGCATTTGAAGCATTTGGCATCAAGTCTTCTCCAACACTTGTATGGTGGATGACCTTTCTTCTCACAATGGCGTAAAGGTTGATATGATTTTTTGAAACCTCCTCCTTTTGTCTTCTAATAATTAACAGATGAATCTCCATTCGTCGATTAGTTTTTGAAATTTTTCTTGTTTTTATACCTATTGTTGTCTTGATGTTTAACAAGTAAGGCACCTTCAATCAGCCCTTCTTGCCTCAGAGACCTCCTTTGCTCTTGTGCTTGTAAAGCGTTCAAGAGTTCTATAAGAGAAATCTTTGGCAAGTCTTTGGTGTTCTTCAGAGTAGTAATGGTGACTTCAAACTTCTCTATAACAGTGACTAGCAACTTTTCAACAATCCTGGAATCATTTAACACTTAACCAAGCAATCTCACATTGTTGGCAATACTGAGAAGCCTGTTACAGTACTCTTTCACCGACTCAGACTTCATCTTCTGCAACTCAAAATCCCTAATCAAATTCAGGACATTCATTCCATGAATCCTCTGATCTCCATCATATTCAGCCTTGAGCTAATCCCAGATTTCCTTTGTTGTTTTAAGGGACATTATTCGCATGAAGATCATTTCAGATACAGCTGCAAATAGGCAAGCATTTGCCTTTGATTTTCTTGTCTTCTTGTCCTCCTGTACTTTGATTTGTGCTAAAGTAGGATTTGCTGGAAGTGGAGGGACCTCGTAATCCTCTTCTATTTCTTCCCAAAGATCCAAGGCCTTCAAATAAGTCTCCATATGAACTGCCCACATTTGATAATTGTCTCCATCGAAAACTTGTGGAGCAACAGCCGAAAAACTTCCATTTTTATCTCACATATCCCTTAAAAAGACCGCTCTGATACCAATTGTTAATGAAAGAATGAGTGATTGAATAGTTGATGAGAAAATTATATTATGAAGAGCAAGAAAGCTCTATATATACAAGATACAAAAAGATATTTAGAAAATTTGCCTAGAACACTCCAGAATATCTGGTAACAATCCAGTAAACAAATCAAAACTAAATCAACTCCTAAGGATGAGTACATTTATTCAGATAATAACTGACAGCAATCTAAACAAACACGTGATCTTTAACAAAATTCATATCCTAAAAGATATCTTATCTTTTATAGAAAGATTGAAATTAATTATCAAATAATGTTCGAAGATATTGTGTAGTTTGAAACATGAATAGAGTTCTCAAATTTCATTTTTTTTTTTTATAATGAAGTATTTCCAAACAAAAAGCTTCGAAACATAAAAGAAACACAAATCACAATACAAATTTCCTATAAAATTGGTATACACCTTGTAGAAGGAAAATATGAAACTAAACAACCCTAAACTGATTGATAGGGTGAGTTCACACAAGTAAGGCCTAATCATGGTGAGTTCATATATAAGAGTGTCTCAAAGGAAATTGGGAATCCACCCATCTTGGTTAATGAAGGATTTGACGGAGTAGCCGCTTAGTTGTGAGCTTCCCTGCGTCATTGCCCATGGAACCCTTTTGGAAGGGGAAGATCCTATCCCCCTACTATTGGACTCGATGTACACAAAATTTGTCCTACAGAACGTAACACGAATTAGAACTTGACAATAAAATCTAGAACTCGAAAAGCTTTTGCTTTTTGTTTTTTTTTTTTTTTTTTTTTTTTTTTTTTTTTTTTTTTTTTTTTTT